>NW_025869648.1:0-1941 GCF_002878395.1 Capsicum annuum
GAATTACACAAAGATAGAATACTCAAGTAGATAAAGAAAATTTAAAATGACAAATTTTGAGAGATGATTGTTATAATATAATCTTAATTTCTACATGTCACCTTTGTATGTTTGATTGCACCAAATATTAGTAGTTCTCTCAATATTTCATTAATTTGTGCTTGTAATTCTTCCTCATGCTTCTTGTCCAAACATTCCCTTTTCATATATATACTACAAAAGTCTCTAATATCGAATCTCAGTCTATAACAGATTCTACGAAGCATAATAATATGATAAATGAAGTTTACTTGTTAGAAGACTCTTTCTTGAAGGTTCTTGAAGAAATTCTTAAGCTTGTTCTTGATTTCTTAGCTAGGGTTGTTGACTTCTTGAGAGAGAATATAATTTTCTTAAGAGAAAAGTAAGGAAAATAATGGAATAAGGGTTTATTGGGCATTTAATTTCGTGTTTAGGGCTGATAGGGGTCATGGGAAAAGTCTAAGATGCCCTTAAAATTAAAAATCCAGAACTGAAACATCGTCAAAAGCTTCACCGCGATGCGGTGAAATCGCGGGGAACTACTGGAATTTGATAATTCCAAAATTGAGCCTTAGCGCCATGCTCCATAATTGTGGAGGACCATTGGATTTTAACAATTGTCATTTTGGCTGGCTCCGTGACGCGCTAAAGTACTAGGTGGTACACTGACTCACTAAAATGACTCTAACTCTTCACCTGAGTGTCAGATTTAGGCTAATTTTGTATCAATGGAAAGATTGTTCAATTTTTCACATGATAAAAAGTCAAAATCTTTAAAATACCACCAGGAATAAAAGGTATTTATCTATGAAACAAGATCTTTGATGCTCTAAAGATAAATCAAAGTTAGATAGAAATACGGGATATTATAATGAATTGCATTAATAGATAGATAGATAAAAAAAATAGAATGGATGGCCTTGGTAGCCATGTATTAAATTTTAATGGAACTTGGGAGTCAATGTGAATTTTTTGAATTGGTTTGGCATGTTTAATTTTCCTTACAAACATATTAGTATGACGATACCAATTAGTAAATGTCTTAATGATTGATTCCTAGGTTAATGGTAGGAATAATGTGCAAATTATTTTAATTTGGGCTTAAAGAGGGTTTTTTTATCTCACTATGAAGGTGTAAGTCCAGAGGGTACTAACACTATAACCCATATTTGCCGGTGTTGAGGTGTCTATATAACTGTGTGCTTGACACACACTTGATATATATATATATATATATATATATATATATATATGAGATGATTATTTCCCATGGTGGCTTTGGTTTTCTGTCAGATTTTCCTTATTTTATTTGGCTAACAAGCACCGGGTCCCTTTCAGTAGGAGAGTTGAGCCCATATAGCCCATGGGTACTTTTAGGATGGATCGAGCTGCATAGTCCAGGTTTATGGTTTTAAAAATCTTATGTTCATAACTCTTACCCTATACCGACACCCTATATTTGTATATATGAATGTGTACATGTAGTATTGACTGATTTTGACATGACATTATGTTATCACTTTCCCTGAGTTACATGCCAATGCTTATTCCACTAACTGTCCTAGGACACTACATCACTTTATGATGTAGCATCCAAAGATATTTTTGTTGCTCCTGTGTAGCGTTAGGTAGATTAACACGTTCGTCTATTTGATACGAAGTGGTGAGCCTCCATCTTTTAAAAGTCTTTGTCATTTCATAATTCTCTTTTTACTTTCATTAGGGGTATGCAAAAATTGAACCAACCGATAAATTGGACCGATAAAAATATTATTAGGTTAATAGTTTTTTATTGATTTTATGAAAAAAATTATTTTGTAACCGATTTAGTTTTGGTTTTAACTTATTAGGTTATCGATTAAATTGATAACCTAATAAGGATACACTAAATTATAGTTTTACCCCTATTTATTATATGAA
>NW_025869649.1:0-2560 GCF_002878395.1 Capsicum annuum
GTCATCTACATAAGCTAATATAAAATTCTTGTAATTTTTAAAAATACCATCCATTTTTCTTTGGAATATTGAGGGTGCTCTTTTTAGCCTAAATGACATGACTAACCATTCAAAATGTTCTTTAGGATAAGTAAAGGCTATTCATTCTATACTTTCTTCATGCATTTGAATTTGTCAGTATCCGGACTTATAATCAAACTTACTAAATACTTTCTTTCCTTGAATTCTATTTATTAGCTCTATTTTATCTGGTAGCTTATATTCATTCATTTCCATATTATTATTCCAGACTATATAAGTGCATTACGGTGGAAGTTACAAGGTATCATATGCGACATTGAATATTCAAACAAAAGAATAGAATTTCAAAGAGAACAATGTAAGGTAACTACTCCGTTAGGATAAAATCAATTACAATAGATACCTTAAGAAATTAAATTATTTAGACTTAAAAATACAATCAGAAAAGAAATATAGACGACTGAAGGATAATTTGATTATTAGGTGTAATTTCGATAGTGGAGAACGTGTGTTACATGGAGATGACTAGCAACTAAATACTATTACAGATCTTATAATAAACTTGAAGGAAATCATTCGAAAAAATAATACGAGAATATAAAAACTGTAGAAATCCTTGAAGTCCTGCAGATTAAACATAAGAAACTTTTAGGCAAATTAGAAAAAAACTTTAATTTCATAAAGATTTAACAATAAAAAATAGATAGAAAAATACAAATCCTAAATAGTAAAGAAAAAGTATTATAGAGTATCCTAAGATAAATAATCTTGAAAAAGAAGTACAATAATCAAGAAGAGATATGAAACAGATAAAAAGAATAGCTTTCTCATGAATGATTCCTTTTATCAAACTATTTTAAATGCAAGGAATTTTATTAAAGACTTAGGAAAGATAGTTGATCCGTTATATTCTAAAACAGGAATCACAGGACAAAAATATTTTTATACACAAAACATAAAATTAGTTCAGAGACTTAAAATCATGATATAAGAAATACCTGATATTTGCTATCCTTTTTATTTAATACTATTTAATATTTTACTATTTAACACTTTCTATTAAATATTGGTATCAGAGTTTGAAGATTTTTCCGGCACCTATATTAAATGAGAAGACCTTTAAAAAATACAAAGACTTATAAAATCATTACACAAGAACTAAATAGCTTATACTTAAAATATAAAAGATTAAATAACTCGAAAGAAGATCTTCAAAGACTAGATCATCTAATCACCATAATATCTAGACTAGAATATAAATTGGTAGGACATCTTAAATCGAAAAACAATACAAACAGTTATTAATGAGTAGGTGTAATTTCGATAATGAAGAACACGTGTTACATGAAGATGATCAATAGCTAAATACTATTACAGATCTTATAATAAACTTGGGAAAAATTATTCAAAAAGATAATACTTTATATATATATATATATATATATATATATATATATATAATTTTTAAATAATATATATTACTTTATTTCTTCCTTTGTCCTGTTCTAATATATATGCACCAATATAATTTCGATAGTCAACTAAATTTTGTATGTTGAAGTATCATTTTATGTCTATTTTACTTTTTTTTATGAAATATTATTAGTTTTTTAATGCTTAAATGACCATAATAATTAATCATGAGAGATATTGTAAGATCACAACTGAAGTCATGTAGCAGACATGTGTTAAATGACTTATAATAAATAACTAGAAATGATATAGCAGAATTACTATAAAAAGTTACTTCTAAAATAAAATCTAAGTGGGTCTCATATAAGACCTCAAGTTAATTTAAAACATCAAGATTTAATTTATTATTTTATATCTATTTTATCTTTTTTATTAAATATTTTTATTTTTTTAATACTTAGATGACTTATAATAATTAATTAGGAGTGATATAGTAACATTATTGTTGCAGCTGATGAATCAAGCATGTCAGAATTATCTATTTTACTTGTTTTTATTACATATTATTAATTTATAATACGTAAATGATTTATAATAATTAATTAGAAGTGATACAGTAAAATCACGGTTGATGCAACTGAAACAGACATGTCGACCTGTTGACTGTTTCCTATATATAAGTAAATAAAATTGTGTTTTTTATCCAACTTTAATTTTAGCACTATTTCTTTTTTTCCCATCGTTTTTCCTTGTTCTTTTTTTTTTTTTTCATTTTTTATACAAGTTGTAATAGTATAAAAGTTAACATACATTATAAATATAATAAATTGCACGTTTAATTATTATACACCGACCTTATCCTTTTATTTATTTATTTATTTATTTATAGTATATTATGCTAATAAGTCCAATAAAAGGACAATCAGATAATCTGTATAGTTGACGACAAAATCAACAACTGTATTAGTACTTTCTCTTTATCTTTATTTTACAAAACTCAAATGTATCTGTTTTAATTTATAGACTTATTTTGATTTGATATAAAATTTAAGAAAATTTTTAAAAAATTTAAATTTCACGATTTTAAATTAAATTATTATATATTAAAATGCTCTTTAATCTTATA
>NW_025869650.1:0-1211 GCF_002878395.1 Capsicum annuum
TACCTACTGGTGGATTTAGTAGGTGCCATCATGTCTCATGAATGGAGTTGTGACACCATCCTTATCATAATAATTTTCCCGTTGATAGTTTTATCCTTGGTTTCCTTGGCCACCGCTCAAAAAGCCCCTGGTTATTCAAATAATTATCATCCTTCTCAGAATCGAACTTAGCTACCCTACTATGAGACCCCACAACTTTGAATTTTTCCAGCTTCCACGAGAGCAAAGTTCTTAGTGAGTGAATTATGTTTTTATGTTAGCCATTCCTCTTCTATTCGATATTATTCCGCCGACATTCCAACTGAGTAGGCATTAATTGCTACCTCTGAATACCTAGTATGCCAAGTTCTACTTATCTTTGTTACTTACGAAAATATTTGTAGCCTCAGTAAAAGTGCACTCCTAAAAGCTCCTCTGGAGTCATTATCTAAAGTTGGCTTTGTATTCGAGTTCAAAGCCTTTTAAAATTTCTCCTTTAAATGTTCATCAATCAGCTTATGATTCGAGCATTGAGTCAACTTCTTCTTAAACCTCATCCAAGTTTCATGAAGAGCCTCATAAGACAATTGTCTAAATTGTTGATCTCATCCCATAACTGTGACATTCTGGAAGGGTAAAAGAACATTTTAAAGAAATCTCATTTCAATTGTCTCCAGTTTGTTATAGAATCATGTGCCAGCTCAGTCAGCCACAGAGTTGCCTCCTTAGACAGAGACAGTAGAAAAATCCTCAGATAAATTGTATTTTGTCCTACGCTAAGATAATTGAATAGCTTAAAGATGTTAAGAAATTCACCAATTTCATATTAGGATCATCTACACGTAATCCACCAAACAACCCTTTCAAGTTGAGTATTTGAATCATCGTGCTAGTAATATTAAATTTCACCCCAAGAGACAATGGTGGTGGAATGATTACTCATGTGATACCATCTCTATCCAAATCAGCATCATCATCATCTAGGGCAAACTATACTGCAGGCTATTGGGGCACTTGCCTCCTGCTTACCGATTTTGATTGGCTGGTGCAATATTTTCAGCACATTGCCTATTTCATAAATCAACCAACTTATCATCTACTAGATCCTCATCATCCACATTTGGCATACGTCTTGCTGCATTGTCATTCTGTTAGTTAACCTGTACAGTGGATAAAAAAGCCAATATTGTAGCCTCTTGTTGGTCTGCCATATTCCTTATTAGAGTTCTTTG
>NW_025869651.1:0-1457 GCF_002878395.1 Capsicum annuum
TTGGTTGTTCTTGGTGTTCCCTTACTCCCTATCACTCTAAAATGATTCAAGACTTTGTTCAACAAGTAACCATATGGCATCCCATTCCTTTCTTCCTTTTCTTGAACCACCTTGTGCATATGCTTTATTATTAGAGGAGCTAGACTCATTAACTCAAACTTACTCAAGCATTTGATTAGAAATAGATCAATACCAGAGGTAATTATTTTTTTCTCTGCTCTTGGTAGCAGGACCTTATTAATAAATTCAAAAACCAATTAAAACTCACTCTTTAGAAATTTCTTCTTTACAACAGTTATTGAGGTCTCACCTATTCTTGAGGCTTCAATTATAAATTTAGTTATGGGTTGTTTCTCCACAACTACCTTCACACCTATTATATGTACATCCATAATTTCTCCCAAGTTTTCTTCATCCAGTCTTATATCTTTTCCTTGCATTTGTGCAGATAGACTCAATCCATCATCTGAGAAATCTATTGAATATAAAAATTCTCTTACTTCATTTTCAAAAACCACTGGTGTTGCTTCCTCAAATAAATGCAGCCATCTTTGGTGCCTGACATATTCTACCTGTTTCACCATCCTAGGTTTCTCATAGATTTTTGGATCAAGCATTCTTCATGACAATACCTTTTTAGTCTTCAGGCTTTCAATTCTTCTTTCTCTTAACATATATTTCTTTTTTCCTCTCTTGTGCTCATCACTTGGCTCTTTCTTTTTATCAGTTTTTTTCTTCTTGGGACTAGGTCCCTCAGAGCCTTTCTTTCTTTTTACATATATATGCTTGTTTCTGCTTACAACATGATTCCCAGACTTTGGATCAGAGGACCTAGTCATTTTATCACCATGAAATTCTATTATTTTCTTCTTAGATGTAATGATAATATGAGAATCATTTCTCTCATCTCTCCTTACCTCCACAACTTCAAGATTTTCTTTTCCTGTATAGTAGATTTCCTGAGTCTTATTCTTTTAGTGGTAGAGGACTTACTCTTCTTTATTACATCTATTAGCAAATTCATTTTAGACCCTCTAGTGGAGTAAGATCTTGTAACTTACATATTAGAGCCAATCAATTTCTCCTTCCCTTTATTGTCCTTTAGTTTCTTTACTTTCCAAATGAGTGGTTGTTCATCCTCATCCTTTTCACCTTTCTCATTTGGAGGTAATATAAATTCCCCATCCCTTTTCAAGTTATCATCTTCCTTTGTTATTTTCTCCTCTGCACAATCTGAATTTTCCATGGGATTATGAGCAAGTAAGAGTAAATTCCTAGCTACCAAATCTATGCTGCTGAGAGAATTAGACTTTTTTACAGGAATCTCTTTGTCAACCAGATTAGAAAATATAGAGTTTGACTCAAAAAGGGTAGAAGAACAAAGTTTTTGTAAATTATCTAAAATTTTACTAACTTTCAAATCCTTATAAAGAACCTAGATTTGAAGGACATTTAAA
>NW_025869652.1:0-12616 GCF_002878395.1 Capsicum annuum
CTCATCAGCTCATGTACCAAAGGGTGTTACTTTTGGTACTGGCATTAACCAAAATTGTATCTATAATTTTGCCGCCCGTCAAGAATATGAGGCATCTCCTGACGTTGTTACTTATATGTTACAACTCTTCTCTCGTGATATGTATTATTTTCTTGATCTAGGATCTACTTATTCTTATACGACCCCTTATGTAGCTGTGTATTTCAGTTTTGATCCCAAAAATATTTTGACCCATTCTCTGTGTCTACCTCGGTAGGGAGACCTTGGTGGATTTGATAGAGTTGGGCATGGTGGAATTTGATGTCATTTTTGGATGGATGGGCTTTACTCCTGCTATATTTTCTGGATTGTAGAACCCGTAAGGTAAATATCTAATTCCCTAATGCATCGATAATAGAATGGGAGGGGAGTTCCTCAGTGCCTAAAGGGAGGTAAATTTTTTCTCTTAGAGCCCAGAAGATGATTTCCAAGGGATATCTATATCTTTTGGTTCAAGTTAAATATTCTAGTTCTGAGGGGGCCTCTTTATAATTTCTCTCTATTTTTAATGAGTTTCTTGAGGTGTTTCCCAATGATCTTCCTAGTATTTCTCTTAATAAGAAATGTATTTTTGAATTGATCTTATATCAGATACCTATAATATCTTTATTCCTTCGTATAGAATGGCTCCGACTGAGTTGAAGGAGTTATAAGAGGATTTAAAGGATTTTTTGGATACAATCTTCATTCATCTTAATATTTCTTTGGTGGGGTGCTCTGTTGCTTTTTGTTCAAAAGAAAGATAGGTCTATTGGGATATGTATAGATTATCGGCAATTAAATAAGGTGACAATAAAGAATAAGTATCCTCTTCCTAAGATTAATGATCATTTCCTCCAACTTTACGGTTCTAGATGTTTTGTAAGATTGATATGTTTTCATCCTATCATCAGTAGAAAATTAAGGAGGATTATATTCCCAAGACTACTTTCAAAACACAGTATGGTCACTATGAGTTTTTGGTTATGTTATTTAGATTAACTAATGCTTCGACTACTTTTATAGATCTTATGAATTGAGTTTTCAGGAAATTTTTGGACTTGATTTTTATTGTCTTATTTTATAATATCTTGGTGTATTCTAAGAGCAAGAAGGATAATGCTAATTACCTCTAAATTGTGTTATAGACTCTTAAGGATCAGAAGTTGTATGCTAAATTTTCTAAGTGTAAGTTTTGGCTGAATGTTGTGACTTTCATTGGGTATGTTATTTCTAGTGAGGGGATCTAGGTAGATCTATAGAAAGTTGAGGCAGTTAAAAGTTGTCTTAAACCCATGACTCTAACCAACAGTCAGAGTTTCTTGGCTGATTTTTATAGGAGGTTTGTGGAGAGTTTCTCTTCTATTGCTACACCATTAACAATTTTGACTTAGAAAAAGGTAAAGTTCTTATGGTCTGATACTTATGAGAGTAGCTTCGAGAAGTTGAAGGATAAGTTGACTTTTGCCCCAATATTGACCCTGCCCAAGGGCACTGATGGTTTGTGGTGTATTCTGATGTGTCCACGTGGGACTGGGTTGTGTCTTGAAACAACATGGTTTGGTTGCGTCCAATGCTTCTAGGTAGCTAAAGGTTTATATGAGGAATTATCTGACCTATGATTTAGAATTAGCGGTGGTGGTTTTTCATTGAAGATTCAGCGACATTATTTGTATGGGGTGCATGTAGATATCTAATTAGATTATAAGAGCTTGCAGTATGTGTTTACTTAGAAAGAGTTGAATTTTTGATAGAGGTAGTAGCTTGAGTTGCTAAAGGACTATTATATGAGTCTTCACTACCATCTAGGTAAAGTTAATGTTGTTGATGATGCTCTTAGAAGTTTGTCCATAGGGAGCTTATCTCATGTGGATGAGGAGGAAAAAGAATTGGTGAAAGACATTCACTGACTGGCTAATTTGGGAGATCATCTTCTAGACTCCAAGGATGGAAGGGTTATTGATCATGAAGTGGTTAAATATTATATCTTGGTGTTGAGGTAAAAGAGAAGCAGCCTTTTGATTCCATTCTTATATAGATTAAGGATGATGTGGGATAATAGAAAGTTATGGCCTTTAAGATTGGTTCTGATGATATCCTAAGATACCAAGGTATGTTGTATGTTCCTAATATTGATGGGCTACGAGAGAGAATTTTGACTGAGACTCATGAGTCGAGGTATATAGTTTATCCAGGTTAGATCAAGATGTGTCATAATTTGAAGTAGATTTTTTGGTGGAACAATATGAAGAGGGCTGTGGATAACTTTGAGCACTTAAGTATTAGTGGCATGTCTAGAGAGATTGAGTTGCTTATATAGAAGTGGGAGATAATCAATGTGGATTTTGTTACAGGTCTTTTGATGTCTCATAATCAGTATGATTGGTTTTGGGTTATTGTGGATAGGATAACTAAGTCTGCTCACTTCTTCCATATGAGGACTACATACTCTGGAGAGGATTACACTAAATTATTCATTGAGGAGATAGTTAGATTGAATAGAGCATCGGTTTCAATCATTTTAGATTGAGGTACCTAATTCTATTCTCACTTTTGGCATTCATTTTAGAAGGGTTTGGGGACTAAGGTTAACCTTAGCACCGCTTTCCATCCTCAAATGGATAGACAAGTGGAACGGACTATTTAAACCTTTGATGACATGCTAAGGGATTGTGTGATTAACTTTAAAGAAAGTTGGGTTGATCACTTACCTCTAATTGAATTTGCATATAATAGAAGTTATCAGACTAGTATTGGGATGGTCCCATTCGAGGCTTGTTAAGGTAGGAAGTGTAGGTCTCATATTGGGAGGTTTAAGGTTGGTGAGACTATTGGTCCTAACATGGTTCACCAAGACATGGAGAAGGTGAATTTAATACCCTAAAATATTCAAGCTCTAGACCCATCAAAAAATAGGCCACTATGTTTTCTTTCTAACACATCAAGTCTCATCTTAATCCAACGTTGTGGAAAAAAGTTTTTCAAGTTGTCCCTTAATTTCAATCAGCTGCCAATGGCTACGACCCATATGATAACTCATAGCCAAATGCAATGAGTCATTACAAGCAGTCGTAGTATGAACATAAATAACCCTCAACTTTAGTCTTGTGACTGTGACACCACCCTATTACCCATAATCAGTTGCTACGAGTCATTAGCAGGGACTCGTAGCCATTTAGTGTGTTACCAAGAATTCATCCCAATTGTTATGAATCTAGCATATGACTCATAGTTAGACCTTATTAGTCATTATGTGGACTCGTATCCTGACCATTGAATGACCTAATAATAAAGCGTCATACTACGACTCTACCTAATGACTCATAGTCAGTCATAACGAATCGCTAGTGGGAAGTCCTATTCAGACCATAAAGGACCCAAACTTCAAGATTCTAGGTTATGACTCAGATCATAACTTGTGAACAATCGTGATGAAACATAAGGTGAGTCATAATGACTGGAATGGGGTTTTCCTGCATGTTTTCTCAATGAATTTTAAGTCTTTACCCACTCCTTAACAAGCCTAACACACATCATTTGGGCTTCCCAAAGGGTGGTATAAAAGCTCCAAAATCCCCAGTTACATGATTAATCATAATTTCACTCAGAGAAATAAAAAAAAAGGAGTTATTTTCCTTTTCTCTCCAAGGAAACTAGGATTCTTTAAGATCAAGCTTGATTTCAAGAACTCACCCAAGGATTCTACATCCAGGTATGTGGGATATTCATCAATATTCCTCTTTCACCCATTGAGTCCCAAAGTTTTCTAAAACGCTCAAGTTTAGCTTACCCTTTATGCTTAGGGTTCCATGGCACTTATGAATTTTCTTGTAATTATAGTTTATTGTTACAATTGAACCATGTGTACATATTATTCTCACAAGCTTAAGATCTGTCCATACTCAAAATCATGAATTCCCTTAGTTTAATAAGATATTATGTTTTGGGATCTACAATTATGAAATTTTCTAACAAGTATTCAAATAATGTTATCATGTTTAATGTATTCTTCCATGTTGGTGGGTTATGAACACCTGATACCTTGGCATTCATGTATAGTACAGTTTTTAGGTTATAATTTAGTCATACCATGCTTGTAGCATTAAATTCATTATATTATCATACTGAGCATTTATTAGTTTTGAATTATGTTAATCTTTTATCAGTAACAGTATCATTTCAGTTGGGAGAACTTAACACCGAATGAATCTAGGGATGAAGGATCACCTGCTAGTCGAGGGTGAAGATCCTTAGTAGCAATCCCTAAGTTCTAAAACTAAGTATCTAACATAGGTTATGAGAGGTCATCATACCCATAGATGGTTGCGACACTCTTAGGGGTCACCTTTCAGTAGAGGGTTGACACCTTAGTCCTTCAGGACATTAGTTTAGTAGATTTACATAGCCAATATTGGTACCTTTTCTAAGGTACTGACACCCTTCCAACTGCGACTATAGGTTGGACCCCAATTAGCTCAGATTAGGGAATATTAGTTAAGTGTTAGCTCCCATAGTTTTAGATCAGTATCCAGACTGTATCAGTTTAGGTTTGCATGAGCAAGTGTCCATATATCATTTATTAAGTTATTATGATCATCTCAGTACATATTTATGCTTGGTCTTGCATTCGTTTTATATGTTCATACATTCATGCTCAGTACCTATATGTATATTAGCTAGTTTCTATCTGGTATATTAGTGCATTCAAAGTATTGACTACATACTCTCTTTTGTACTATGTTGTCTTATCACATAGGTCCATATGCATAATTCCCAATTCACTTTTTGTCCGTTCCTGTGCCACTCAACTGCAGCATTAGTGAGTCCTCATCAGTTGAGGTCTAGTTATATTAGTAGTTATTTATCCTAGTATTTTTATTCTATTTTAATTTGTCAGAGTTAGTTGGGGACCACTCCCAACAACTCATCATGTTTAGAGGCTTTCAGGCAGTCAGTCAGTTAAACATGTTTTATTGTTGATGTATTTCAGCCTTTATCAATATTTTTTTGATTTTTAGATGCTTTTAAATGACTTTCACATAGTATTTGTTACATTCTTTTATGTATTTTATAGCTTGTGCCAGATCATGGGTTAGCTTAGGGTCATTTGTGACCTTAAGCAACATGTTACAGCTAAGGGGTAGTCTCGAGGTATTAAAAACTTTCTATCATAGCAAAAGGTTTAAAGTTTCCTATGGTGTCTAAAAGTCGCGTTAAGTAGAGTCTTGTTCATGGGTGTAAATCACACCATACTTATGGGTGAGTGGCTACAAGACATTTTAGAAAAGTTTTTCTTCATATATTATTTATGTCATGCGATGGAGTATGAGCTCTGTTAAAATTCTCTTCCTAACTCCTTATCTACTATTTATGGAAAATACCTCCCAAAAAGGCAAACAAAAAGAGAAATGGGGACCAGCCCGCACCATCTCTTATTCCCAAAGACCCTCTGAATGAGTAGGTTTCTCACGCTAAATTTAGGGATGCGTTTTTTGTACTAACCCAATCCATGGCTGCTTAGATCAATCAATAGGTTGTTTCCCCAGTAAACCTTGTGGTGAGCACTGCAGCAGCAGAATCTGGGATTTCACTCGAATGAATACCCCAGCATTCTCTAGATCCAACTCTGAGAAGGATCTAAAGAAGTTTTTTGACTGTGTGCAGAAAGTGACTTATATTATGGGTGTTACTTTGAGTAAGAGTGCTGACTTAGCTTCTTACCAATTGCATGGGGTGGCTCATACTTGGTTCAAGTAGTGGAAAGAGGGAAAAGGTGTTGAGGCAGGGCCTATAGAGTAGGATGAGTTTTCTACTACTTTCTTAGATAGGTTCTTCCTACTGGAGTTAAGGAAAGCCAAGGTGTAGGAGTTTATTAATTTGAAGCAAGGTAACATGAGTTTGAAGGAGTATTCACTCATGTTCACCTAGTTAGCAAGAAATGCTCTGACCGTGGTGGCCGATTATAGGGAAAGGATGAGTAAGTTTGTGTCTGGAGTTTTAGAAGATATTTTTAAAAAATGTAGGACAACTATGTTTATTAAGGAGATAGATATTTCTAAGTTAATATTTCATAGTCAGAAGATGAAGAAGAAGAAGCTCAAAGAAGGGGAAAGGGACAATAAAGGGCCTAAATTGATATTTTCAACTTTTCTTAGTTGAGGTCATATAGAGAGAATTGTTCTCAGTTTCTCCAAAAATCTTCATCCCCAGCTCTATCCTCTGGCAGTTCCCTAGTGCCTAAGTTCAAGTAGGATAATCAGGACAAAGCACCTGGCTTTAATTTATAGGGTAGCATAAATAATAACCACACTAACCCTATCAACAAGAGGTGTGATAAGAACCATAAGGGTGAGTGCATGGACGGCAACAATGCGTGTCTTGGGTGTGGCAAGCCAGGTCACAGAATTAAGGATTGCCCAATGGTAGGATAGAAGAGTATAGATTTTTATTGATTGGGTTAGCTTAACTTTTCTTCAGTCCCAAATGATTTCCTGACTAAATATGGTGCCACCTCTAGTTCCACCAGTAGACTATATTAGAATTGCCTCTATGCCCTTTAAACTTGATAGGATCAGCAAGGGTCCTTAGGTTTTCTTCTATTGGTTTGGGAAGTGTTAGGTGGCACAGTCATCTATTGGGTTTGTAGTGAAGTGGTGAGCTTTCATATTTCAAAAAGATTGGTCATTCCATCAGTTTCTTTCCATAGTTTAAAATTGAAGAGTTCACATTAACATTATCATTGTCATTGTGACTGTCATGGTCAGGGGCATATCCCTATGTAGTTTGATATTTAGATTGGTTTAGAGTCTTTTATGGACATGTATGGGTTGGATGGTGTTGTCTACATCAAAGCTTACACTTGAGTAATATTAACTATTGTATCTTCATTCTATGATTATCTTTCGCTTTGTTATTATTTGGATTTTGCTTGGTTGAACATTCTATAGGGGTGGTCTCTAATCCTCAGTAGGATTGAGATACCCATCACGATATGGAAAGGGGTCGGGTCATGACAATAAATTACTAGTTTAAGTCCAACTATTAATTATTTATTGGTTCAAGTCTAGCAATTGATTATAACTACCAATTTGAGTCCATCTATTGATTCTTTACCGGTTCAAGTCTGGCTATTGAGTGTATTTACTAGTTTGAGTCTGGAGATATATATTATGTTATGATGACATATTTCTTATGATTAACAATATCGCAATGTGAGATTGAAAGTATCAATTTGGCTATGTTGGAAAATAAGGAAATGATTATAATGGGGCATGATATAAATGGACTCTTATGGTAAAAGGACTAGTTGACAAATGATGGTTAGTTGATAAATGATGACTAGAGGTTATATAAAGGCTAGCTATTATATGAATTAGTTAATAAGAGATGGTTAGCTAATAAGTGGTGACTAGTGACTAACGATAATAAGGTTGCTAAATGATGGTAACATTATCGAATGTTGGTAAATTTTGTAGTGATGTTTAAATGACGAAGAAGGTTAGTTATAATGTTGGTTGATTACTTTATTCTATCCTTGGGTGTGCTATTCAGGCGTATAGGAGTCTGGGATGAGTTATTTCCTTTTCTGCACTTATGGGAGTCACTTTTATAGTTTTTGATTGCTTGTGTGGTATTATTTTACATTATGTTATTATCCTTGTTATTTACTTATTATGTACAACAATATTGGAGATGATTCAAGTTATTTTTGTAACTTGATGTAGTTATGTTATCTTGCATATTATCATAATTATATCATGATTTAGCTAAGTCGACTGATGATGACTAATGAGTACTCATTGTTTTGGTACTCATACTATAATTTTGTACCTTTTTAGTGCAGATCCGAGTACCGTTTTCCATATTTGACTGAGGTTCATGCGGTGATTGATTTTTGGAGGTAGGGTGAACTATTGGAGTCCGAGCCACCCATTTCCTTTTATCTTTCTATATTCAGTGTTATGATTTGAGATAGAAGTTGTTAACTATTCTAGAAATTTGGGTTGTATTGTTGTTAGATGCTCTTTTACTACCTCTATCAGGTTGTGGGATGGTATCTTGTATTCATTATTTTTATCTTTTGAGAACACTTTGCTTATTTATATTTGTGTTCTTGAAATTAGCCTATGTTGCATGTTTTCCACCAAATTTACCCATTGCATTAGCTCCGGGTTATGATTTGGCTTACCTACTTGTGGAATTTAGTAGGAGTCATCATGACTCGTAAATCGGGTCGTGACATAATGGTAGATCACATTTATGGAAAAATTTATCAATTTATTAAAAACAATTTTACATAATGGTTAGTTGGTGTGGACTTTAATTTGGTGCTTAACTAAAAGGAGAAAATTTTAAAATTACTAGTGTCACTATAAGAATGTGAAGATTTTGATGTGTGAACTCATTTGAATTATTTGACATTGGTTTCAAAGGGAATCCTTTTATTTGGGGGAATGAAAGGATAGATGCAGAGTAAATTTTTGAGAGACAAGACATAGTTTATGTAAACCTTCCTCTCCAATGTTTATTTGATTCATTTGAAATGGAACACTTAGCTAGAACAAGGTCAGATCATGCTCCACTTCTTATAACAATGGGAGGATACAATCAATTACTAAAGAAACTTTTTAAGTTTTGGAATTTCTAGACCGAGCATAAAGATTTCAAAGCCATTATGGAGTAACGTTTGATAATAGACTGCAAAGGGCATCTTTTTATCATCTTCAAATAGATATTAAAGAGGATAAAATAAACTCTCACACAATGGATCAAGGATACATTTGATGATATTTTTGAACTAGTGGTAAGGGAAGAATTGATGAAGACAATAGAGCAACATTTTCTAAGCAACCTAATGCAATCAACAAAATGGTGTTGCAACAAGCACACGCAAAGATTAAGAAATATAGATATTTTAAAGAGGAATTCTAGAGATGAAAAGATAAAATTACTTAGAGTACCAAAGGTTAAAAGAATTCAAGGTTTTCCATAACCTTATGAATGGTAGAAGAATGAAATTACAAATTCAAAGTGCAGAGGGTGAACGACTAGAAAATAAAGATCATATGGCAAGAGAAACTAAGAAATTCTTTAAAAATCAATTCAAATAAGAGATAGTACGATCTAACTTTCCACTTTTTTATTCTATTTCTACTCTAGTGACTCAAGAGTAAAACCAAAAGCTCATGAAGCTCCTACTTATGAAGAGGTGAAGAAAATTATTTTCAAGTTGGAAGGTTCAAATACGAGTGGGATAGATATTCTAGCTTGCAAATTCGTTTAGCTTAGTTGGGATGTCAGAGGGCAGGATGTTTGTAAGTGGTAAAAAATTTATTTGATGGATACACTCTCCCAAAGTGAATAACACACACTAACCTCGTGCTTCTCCCCAAAAAGGAAATAATTCAGGCCATTTCAAATCTTATACCCTTAACTCTAAGTTATATCATAAATAAAATTATATTCATGAAATATTAGAAGAAACTTTGACACAATTAATCTTATGATATCAATCAGGCTTTGTGAAAGGGAGATGAATTATTAAAAATGTGTTGCTTACTCATGAGTTGGTGATTGGCATAAGGATAAGAGACCAATCAGCAAATGTGGTGATTAAGTTAGACATTACTAAGGCCTATGATAGTGTTTATTAGTTATATCTAACTAAAGTGTTAAGAAGTATGGATTTTAGTGAGATCTTCATTTGATCAAGCATAGAGACTTCTTACTAACAATTGATATATTATTTTGTTTAAAGATCAAAGCCATGGATTTTCCATTTAACAAAAGGATTAAAATATGACAGGCCTTTATCTCCTACATTGTTTGTTTGTAGTTCTTTCAAGCTCTCAAAATTCAATGTATGATAATGAGTTTTACAAAGGACACAAATTACCTAATGAAGTGAAAAATTGAACCATCCACCTTACACAGATAACACCATTATTTTCACATAATTGACATCAATCCCATTAGCCTGATTATCAAGACTTTGAAGAAATATGAAGAAATATTAGGGAAGTTAATTAATAAGAATAAAAATGTGTATAATGTGCACCAAAGACTTTATTTAATATTGTATAATAGGAGGAAAAAACATTAGTATGGAGAGGCATACTTTTCTTTTCATCTATTTGGGATGTTTTGTTTTCTACTCTAAAAAGAGGAAGGTATGTTATAATGATCTTATTAAAAAGACCAAGAACAAATTATAGAATTGGAAGGGCAAGCTGTTATCTTTTGGTAACAAGGTAGTATTAATCAAGAATGATCTTAAAAGTATGCATATATACCCTTTTTCAACTTTGTTTCCAAAAAATACACTCTAAATAAAATCCACAAAATATTTGCAAGATTCTTCTAGAGTAATAAGAATGAAGAAATATGTAAATATTATGTTTCTTGGTCAAAATTATACTAACCTAAATTGAAAGGTGGACTTGACATCAAATCTCTATTATATATTTTAAAAGATTTATTTTCAAAGTTCTAGTGAAAATTCAAGACTATGAGCATACTTTGGACCAATTTCATGTGGGGAATGTGCTTTAAAAAATAGAATTCTAGTGTGGTTCTACGAAAAGGATGGTCATGGAAATTCATGTTGGAAGCTAGAAATTAGATTGAGAAGGACATCTGGTGGGCTCCTAGAAGTGGCAGTGTTAGTGTATGATATAATAATTCGACTTAGGGCCTCTATTAAAAAATTTTGCCTTCTGATTTTAGATATGACAGAATTATTAAGGAGTTAAGATTCTCTATGCATCAAAGGGAATAGAATCAGAATTTAATGCAAAAATACTTCCCTCCTAAGTTGAATGTGTCACCAGAAACATTAGAATCAGAATTTAATGCAAAAATACTTCCCTCCTAATATTGTTGAATGTGTCACCAGAAACATTAAGTTACATGTTGCATCAGATGAGATTCATAAGGCTTATGGATATCAACAAGTACTTGGATGTTCACCGTGAAAAGTGTTTGGGAAAAGTTAAGGCCTAAAAGATGATTATGCGGTATAGGAATAGATTATGGACCAAAGGGATTCTATTCAAGATTTTCTTCTATGAAGGTTATGGAAACTTAATATACCAATAGATGATATTGTGGGTACTTGGGGAACTCCTATTATATCAATTTGCAAATGTTGTGATCATTCGTAAAAAGAGACTGCCACTCATTGTTTTCTTACGTGCTAGTTTACATAGTAGATATAGTGTATATATTAGAGTAGCTGATATCCTAAGACCCTTTATATAGGTTAATCAAGTTGTGAATGTATAGTAGATGTGGATTTTGGGACCAAGCTTAATCCATTAATTCAGGTTGCTCCTTCTATCATTATGTAACACCTATTGAAAAGAAGGAAAACTGTGATTTATAAAGTTTCCATGTCAAGGTAAATAGTAATTCAACAGATTAATTATAACTTTTACATGCTTGCAAGAATTACATATCCCTTGTTACATGACATTTCAAGAGGTTGGAGTCATATGTTCCTATATGTTAATAACTACATGCCTCAATTTATCTACAAGGTTCTGAGGTGAGATTTTCTTCAGAAGGTTTGTTTAAATGCATCTCAGATGGAGTATCTAAGGGCAATTTTAGATCTAGTGTAATAAGATTTTTATATAAGAAGGGATGATGAGTAATCCATTTATGCTAATGCTATTAGGATTACACACTCCGAAGTTGATTGCAGAGGTAGTGGCTTTTGGAAATTGCTTGGAAGTTTGCATAAGAAATAATATGATTCTTATTGTCATTAAAACAAAAGTTCTTGCACTGAAAAAATTTATTTAAATATGGTTGGGAAGTACATTAGAGTATTAGTATGGAGATAAGAATAATTCTCATATGGAGGTCAAGAAAAAATCATAAAATCACTCAGCAATGCATGAGGGAAATAAATTTACAGACTTTTTCATGATCTGGGTGTTTAGTTTTTCATGTACAATCAACTTAACCAATTGTCACAAAACACCAATGAAATAGCAAAATTCATTTTAATGGATCATAAACATATGCCAAATCTCATTTTTAATCCTTCAAAAGAAACAATTTTTGATTAAGTTCATAGTATTGAGAAGGTTTCAAGTTTCATGACTTCAAATGAACTTTTACTATCTGCGCATAGTTCTTTGTGGTCATCTCAGTTGCTACTTTATTCTTAATATGTGTTAATTATCTAAAAGACACTTATTCTACATGAGAGTGTCAATGGAAGAGGGAGTCAAAAAGACAATCCAACTAGTAGGTAAAAGAGCTAAAGCCTTATGAAAATAGAAAGGATTTATTATAAATGCTGATGTTTGGATGATCGGATCCACAGATGCATCAATTCAAACTTGGAAAAGTTAAGACATTAAACTTGTGTAAGAGCATTTGAGGTCACTAATAATGGTTAACCCCTAAGATTTGATGATGTATGGTCGAACTTCAATTGATGAAACTTCTAATCACTTTTTCATCTAGATCATGCAACATAATAGATATTGAGAGACCTCACAATGCTTTATTCTTTCTCATTGTTTAAATAGATGGCAAGGTGAAGGAAGATGAGGGGTCTTTCTATATTTTTCTAGGTCTTTCTATA
>NW_025869653.1:0-2139 GCF_002878395.1 Capsicum annuum
TTGCATTTCAGAACTACGTAGCCAACGTAGGTTGAGACATCATAGCTCGTTATATAAGGGTAGATAAGGTGGCTTAACCTGTTATATGTGGGTTCCCACCGTTCTTACTAGAGTTACCTATTATATGAGGGTTACTCACAGATTGTCCTTACCAGTGGCGCGGTATTGACACCCTTCCAATTGGGGTTACAGATTGGACCCCAATTCAGCTATATTGTGTTATTTGAGACATGTCGGTTAGATGACTACTTCCTACAGTTTCAGTTACACATCAGGACTGCCAGATACAACCATTTAGTCTCAGTAATAGAACTCAGATAGTTCTACAAAATTCAGAATTGTCAGATACAGTCAACTCAGAATAGTACGAAACTCAGTTAGTTCCATCAGAACCTAGACTGTCAGATACAGTCGCTCAGTATTAGTTATTTCAGGTATTTAGTTATCAGTATCTCATGTTATTAGTACTCAGATTCAGTAATCATGTTATCACAACTCAGTTATAGTTATTAGGTATTCATGCATGTATTCTTACGTTGATGTTATTCAGTCAGTTAGTATAGTTCATGCATGTGAACCCTTTGCATTCAGCCTACCTCACATACATACCAGTACATTCAAACATACTGACACATTTGCGCTATGGTGTTTTATACCATAGATTCAGAAGCACAAGCTCCAGAACATCAGTAGCATTCTAGTCTCAGCAGTTAGAGTTAATAGTGAGTCCTCATCCTTCGAGGACATGACCATTACTTTATTCTCATTAATTAATTTATTTCAGTAGTTGGAGTTAGTTGGGGACATGTCCCATCAACTTCTTATTCAGATAGTTCAGTTAGTTAGAGGCTTTTCAGACTAGCATGTTCAGACAGTTATTTTAGTTGTTTTGGGTATTTCATACCCCCTCCAAATGTTATATTTTATCAGTTATGTTATAGTTTTTGAATCTTATGACCTTTTAGCCTTTATTTCTGCATTTGTAAAGTATATTATATAGTGTTCAGGTATAGATATTAGTCATGGGTTAGCTTGTTATCCTTTGGGGTCATGAGCACCGTGTAGCATTCTGGGTACCAGATTCGGGACGTTATAAACTTGGTATCAAAGCCTAAGGATCAATAGTGTCCTAGGAAGTTTGAAAGCCGCATCTAGTAGAGTTTTGTGCATGGGTGTATTGCGCGCACATTTATGTACACGAGGCTATAAGGTATTTTAGGAACAGTTTCCCTTCTTTCAGTGTTCATGTCATGCCAGTGAGCATAATATCAAGCTAATCTCACAGTCTAATCCTTGTCTCTTCCCTTTATAGAACATACCTCCCAAGAAGAGAACTGGAAATCAGTCAGCCACTCAGCCCGAAGATCTTTTGGGTGAACATGTCTCTCATGCAGAGTTTAGAGCTGAATTCACTACTCTTTCTCAGTCATTTGCTACTTAGAATGAACGACCAGTTGTCGTTCCGGCCAACCCAGTGGCCAATTCAACTGTAGCCAGGATTCGGGACTTCACCCGAATGAATCCTCCATCCTTTCTTGGGTCTAAGTCAGATGAGGACCCTCATGGGGGTTACTCCTAGTGAGAGTGTTGAGCTAGCTGCATATCAGTTGCAGGACGTTGCTCACAGTTAGTTTAAATAGTAGAAGTTAGAGAGGTCAGTTGATACAGGATCTATAGAGTGGGAGGAGTTTGTCACCGCATTCTTAGATAGATTCTTTCCCCAAGAGTTGAGAGAGGCTAAGGTGTTAGAATTTATTAACCTCAGATAGGGCAACATGACGGTGAAAAATTATTCTCTTAAGTTTACTCGATTAGCCAAATATGCCCCTCATGTGGTTCCAGATAGTAGGGCCAAGATGAGTAAGTTTATTTCTGGGGTGAATGATAGTATGGTCAATGAGTGTAGGTCTGCGACGTTGAATAGTGACATGACTTTAGCCAGGATTATGACTCATGCTCAGTAGATAAAGGAGCAAAAGATTAAGATGAGGGAGAAGCAGAATAAGAAAGCAAGGACATATAGTTTCAACTTTGCTCAACCCAAATAGAAGGAGGAAATCGTTCTCAGTTTCCTCCTAAGTCATCAATTTCGGCTCCTTCTTCAGCTAGTGCTCCAGCTCCTAAGTTTAGAGATGGCAA
>NW_025869654.1:0-1065 GCF_002878395.1 Capsicum annuum
AACGTACCCGTAACCACATCTGGGGAAGCCTCTAAATTCTGTTGATCCGCTAGAGCATACGAACGATTTTGAGCCCTGCTAGAACTCGTGGCTCCTCTATCACCTCTAACACGACCCATTGGTTGTGCACCCCTTCCTGAATAAGGCATTGATGATGATGATGCAACAAATGACCCCGTAGGTCGTGCCATACCCCCTATGCCCTTCGTGGGCATTCTCTCATCATATGCCCCGACATACCGCACCAAAAGCAAACATTGGTCCCCAGCCGACATGCGCCCAAATGATACTTTCCACATTTATTGCATGGCTCTCGAGGAGGTCTTGATTGGCTCATATTCCCTTGACCTTGGTACCCTACGGTCCGCGAACTCTGACTCTCACTTCTGTGCCCAAATTGATTTCCTCTGAACCGTTGGAACTGTGGTGGGGCACTAGCTGTAGAATAAGAGGATAATGGCCTAGGTGGTCTAGCAAAAAACTGTGGTCTAAACCCTCCTTCGGATGCCATGAACTGCCCTGTAGATCTGGCACTCTTGGAATATCCTCTTTCTGATTCCTGTGTTCTTCTCCCCTGCCTCTGATCTTCCATTTTTTGTGCAAAAGATTGGATTCTCGCTATGTCCATATCTTTGTTCAAAGCAGCAATAGTACAATCTCTAACCAGATATGGATCTAGCCTATCCACATATTGATGAACTCTGTTATCCATAGTAGCTACAACATTAGGAGCATATCTCGACAAGGAATTAAATCGAAGACTGTACTCCCTCACGCTCATATTCCCCTGACGAAGATTTAAAAACTGATCTGCACGGGCCTGAAGAATCTCGAATGGAAGATAATGATCAAGAAATGCCTTTGAACCCGTTCAAATACCTGTACTTTCACTTACATGTCACCAAAAATTGGACAGCACTTCGTAGCATATAGAAGGATCTAATTACCAGTATCAGCACAACATGCGCAAATTTATATATATATAATACTTGGCCGTCGGGGCCACCACATATACAGATATAACATCACTATATAAACTTCCATGACTTTACCCTTCCTTATGTC
>NW_025869655.1:0-2254 GCF_002878395.1 Capsicum annuum
CTTAAGTTAAGGTTCTATTCTGATGACAAGGGTAGAACAACTCTCCCAAATGTGGGTAAGACGTTGGACTACATTTTAGCTCACGTAGTTTATGTCGGTTATAAGAATCTCCCACAAATAAGAATAAAAGTAAAGATTTCTAGAAACTAAGTTTAATGACCCACTAAACTTATCAGTTATGCTTCATTTTTTCATGATTTTAGTATGATATTTTGGCTATCGGCTTTATTCATGTCCAGGGCAAGTCTTTTGCACTTGGTATGCATGATTTGAAAACATGTATAGTTTATGTTTTACTTATGCATTCACCCCTGTATACTTCTGTAACGGCCCAAGTTTGTACCCCAGACGCTGCACGGTGTTCATAATCCTGAAAAACCACAAGTTTACTCATGACTGGTACCTGATGCAATAACTGAATAGCAATACTACAAATATGCGGAAATTAGACGAAAACTTGACATAAGGGTCAATACTGGAATAAAACTGAATACGATATAACAATACCAAAACTGAAACATCTGTCTGAAAATACTCTAGTCTGAAAAGCATCTAAATTGTTTGAAATGTGGAGTTGATGGGACAATTCCCTAACTAACTCCGGCTACTGAAATAAATTGAAATGTTGAAATAATAATCATGTTCTCAAACTAAGAGG
This sequence comes from Capsicum annuum, assembly GCF_002878395.1. Classification (NCBI taxonomy): domain Eukaryota; kingdom Viridiplantae; phylum Streptophyta; class Magnoliopsida; order Solanales; family Solanaceae; genus Capsicum; species Capsicum annuum. The sequence continues at coordinate 659 of NW_025869655.1, forward strand.
ACTCACCACTAACTATGATTGTTGAAAATCTATAACTGCTAAGGATGATCGGGAGCCCGTGCAACTAAACCTATGATATAAAACATCATAGCCCAAGAGAAAAGTATGCGTCAGTACTTTGAATGTACTGGTATGTTAAGTGAGGTAGGTTAAAATACATGGGTCCATATGCATGGACAATACTGACTAAATGACATGAGAATAACTAGATGAGAGTACAAGCATGAATACGTAAATGGTAACTGAGATCATGATAACACTGAATACTAAGTCGAAATACTGATTAACTGATATTAGAGTATACTGTTATTGAATTACTAATATCTGAGTTTACTGATACTGTGTAGCTGATAACTGAGTGACGATATCTGACAGTCTTGATCCTGTGGAACTATACTGAGTTCCATACTGAACTGAGTGACTGTGTTTGACAGTCCTGAATCTGTAAAACAGAACTGAGTTCTATACTGAGACTGAATCTGAAATGAGACTGTGGGAGGTAATCATCTAACCGACATGCCCCTTTCTGAATAGATTAGGGTACAACTTGTAACCCTAGTTGGAAGGGTATTAATATCGTGCCACGGGTAAAGACAAGCTGTGAGTTAACCCTCTCCGACAGGAAGCTCTTTCATCAACCCTCGCTGGCAGGAAAACTCGAATGAGATGTATCAACCCTCATAATATCTGGCAGGAAGATATCTCAACCTACGCTGGCTACATAGTTCTGTAACACAGGGATTACTACTAAGGGTCAAACCCTTTGCTGGCAGAAATGCTCCCATCCCTGGTCTAGCTCGGTGCTGAATCCTACTCCCAACTAAATAGACACTGAACTATTTTTTCTAGTTCATACTAGGCTTGACTGAACTGTTACTGAGTTTTTCCTGAGTCCTGTAACTGACTGAGAGTACTAATGATCGTAACGTGACTGAATTCTACTGATAAAGGTATTACTGAGGTTATTCTGTAACTGACACTGGCACTAGGTAAACAGCTAAATTGTCGGGTATTAAATACCCCAGGACTCGATAGCATGAAAAGTAAAGCATCACATGATCTTGCATAGCATAAAAATGCACACTTGTTCATAATGTATCAATAGAGGCATTTTATTAAGCACTTGCAGTGCATAGTATATGCATATAATATTGAACAACATGTGAGCACAATGATTCAATTCCAATTTCATAATTACAAGGGTTTAATCATGGATTCACACGAATCTACACACAAATAATCAATTCCACATGAAATGTGTAATAAATCATGAAATAGGAACCTAATTCAAATAATAATCATGAATACACATAAATTCCAATCATGGAAATCATGAAATCAAACTACTTGAGGTTTAAAAAAGTTCCTTGGACTCCAAGGGTGGAAGGAATCCTTGGATAGACACTTCACATACCTTGATTGCTAAATTCATGAAGATTAATGGTGGAATCTTGAGCCTTGAATTTGAAATTCAATCACCTAGGATTTTTGTTCTGGAGCAATTTGTGAAACAATAAGTGTATGTTGCAATTAGAAGGCTAAATGTCATTTTTTGGGGTCTGAAGGACGTGAGAAAAGACCCAAATACACCTAAGA
>NW_025869656.1:0-1508 GCF_002878395.1 Capsicum annuum
AATGGACTTTGGTTTTGGAAATACCATGCCCCCAAATGTCTTTGATAGAATGCCTTTTATCAATGTTTGCCCTATAATATTGGTTTTTCAATAGAACTTATGCATGGTTTGAACTTGGTAATGGAACCTAATTGATATGAATGGTTTAAATGATTTTAAATAGATTGGAAAGGCCTTAATGGCCATGGTTTTGGTTAACTGGAAATCATGAAAGGTACATGGAATTCCTTAAACCTATATATGGTTGGCTATGGACTAAAGTTACAAGTATAGTCGGTATGATGATACCACTACTAATGGCCTTGGTTAATAAATGATTAATGGATTTGTTGGTTTCTTGGTAATTATTTTAATTGGGCAATAATGACGGGGTATGTAGCAAAGCAATGGAAGGTGGGGGGACTTGAGAGAAATATGTTTATTATCATATTAGCTTGGGTCTTGAGAGGAATTATCCTACTCATGATTGGAGCTGTTGGCAATGGTTTTTGCTTTAAAAATCTGGCAGCATTATCTTTATAGAGTGCATGTAGATATCTTTTTAAATCATAAGATTTTACAGTATGTGTTTACTCATAAGTAGGTAAATCTCAGGCAGAAGAGATTGTTGGAGCTTGTCAAAAACTATGATATGACTTTTCACTAACACTCAGTTAAAACTAACGTGGTTGCTGATTCTCTTAGCAAGTTATCCATGGAGAGTTTGGCTCATAGGGAGAAAGGAAAGAGAGAATTGGTGAAAGATATTCACCACTTGGATAATCTTGGAGTTTATCTATTGGACTCTGAGGATAGTGGGGTGATGGTATAGAAAGTGGTTCGGTCGTATCTTGGTGCAAAGATTAAGGAGAAACAAGTGCTAGATCCTCTCTTGATGAAAATCAAGAGTAGTGTAGGTACGCTGAAGGTAATGGGGTTTGAGATCTATGGTGATGGGTACTTTAAGGTACCAAGAGAGTTTGTAAGTTCCTAATGTCGGCGGTTTGCGACAAAGGATCCTTGCTGGGGTCCATGAATCACACTACATTGTATATTATAGATCAACGAAGATGTATCATGGTCGCAAGGAGATATATTGGTGGAATGGTATAAAAAGGTATGTGGCTAATTTTGTAGCCAAATGCATGGTGTGTCAACGAGTTAAAGTCAAGCACATGAGACCTGGCGGGTTGTATTAAGAAATTGATTTGCCTGTATGTAAATGGTAGGTAATAAATATGGATTTCGTTATTGGTCTTCCTCGGTCTCGGAACCAATTTGATTTGGTTTGGGTCATTGTGGATAGGATGATAAAGTCTGCTCACTTCTTGCCGGTGCGGTCTAACTTTCTAGTCGAGGACTATGCACAGTTGTATCTTCAGGTGATTGTGAAACTGCATGGGGTATGTTTCGATTATTTATGATTGTGGTACACAATTTTTATCTCATTTCTGGTGATCTTTTTAGAAGATATTAGGTACTAAGGTGGGTTTGAGTATTTCTTTTCATCCTTAGATGGATAGGCAAGT
>NW_025869657.1:0-1347 GCF_002878395.1 Capsicum annuum
TGCCTTGCTTCCTTGGTAGCTGACACTACAAATGGTTTATGTCCTAAGCTCTTTGTTAATGTACCCTATAGCTAAAATTTTGATATATGGTTTCTTGGGTGTTGCATAATTGTCTGTGGTCTATTCTCACCACTTTTGATTATATACTCCCCACCATAGTAAGATCATAAAATATATACTAAAGAAAATCAAGATCATAGACCTACAACTGCCAAGTTGTTAAGGCATCAACATTTGCCACCATAGCTTTGTGTCATAACCCTTTATCTATGTTTCTTCCTGTGAATTCCTTGAGCAACATAGAAGAGAAAATATGTCCAACACCTGAAAAATCTATTAGTCCAAGAGATGAAAAAAAATAAAATTGAAGATGTAAAAGAAGAGCATTACCTTTTACATCAAACAAAGTGATAACATCTAGCAAAGAAACTTATCAGATAATTATAACACATTATAGAGAAGTGAGTTGATCCAACAACCTACTCAATTAGGATCTTTCAAGATAGATATGATTCTAAGTGTGGGAAAACTAGAGAGGAAATAGTTACCAAAATATTGCAGCAGTATCCCTTGAGAAAGAAAAATTGCTTACTTAGGTACCCGAATATGATCTAAAGCACCAATATAATAAACACACAATAGACCAACACAGAAATATTAATGACTCAACTTACAACTTTTATCATTACTGACTTAACTTCCCAGTAGAACAATGAAAATGTTCAAACTACAAATCCAATAGAATAGTGACAATGTTCCGACAACAAAAATATAAGATGAAACCGCTCAAACCACATATACATCCATCAAACGTAGTTTGAAACTATGATATCCAAAAAGTTCTAATTAGTTCAAAGACCTTAGATAACCATTATTTCCATAAAATCTAAGTAGCATAGTAATTTTTTTTTAAAAGGCACAATGGTAATTTGGACAGATGATTGTAACCTTTTTCTAACACTTATTTAGCCTTAATGAGAACTTCTATACTATACAATAGAGACACATATATAGTATAATGTGGAAATAGGTTTCCTGATAGATGATGATATAAATCTAGATGAACCGCTTGATTAGTTAGATATACATATCAAAAAGTTATTGTTGATCAGGTCACGAATATGAGAGAAAGAGTAGGTGAATGTCGCACTAAATGTGCTGAGCGAAATGTAGAAGGGAGAGATAGAATACACCTAAAAGATAAAGCATGGAAGTATTTGAAGTTTTATAAAAATCGATGTGTACTACGAGACCACTAAGACTGACAGGCGTTTCGACCAAAGGGGACAACTTTTCTAATATGATCCACCCTCCCAACAAAAAAATTCCTTTCTATGGAAAATATGC
>NW_025869658.1:0-5501 GCF_002878395.1 Capsicum annuum
TAAAGGTTCATTCCATAATCAGGAAGTGGCTATTAAGGTTCTCAAGGCTGAGTGCCTAAATGAAGATGTGCAAAGAGATTTTGCACAAGAAATTTATATATTAAGGTGACTAAAACTAGATATGTTTGCATTGATCAGCAACAACATTTTGTCCTGCTACGATTTTACTATCATCGTCTTGATATGCCTGATTCGGGAAAATGAAAACGCTTGAGTACTTTTAAAAAGATATTGTAGAAGATTATATATACATGACCTGAACTCTTTCTGGTACTTACAGGAAAGTCCGCCACAAGAATGTTGTGCGATTTATTGGTGCTTGTACAAAACCTCCGCGCTTATGCATAATCACAGGTAACACAAGACATTCTTTCTTTTTTGGTGATAAACTGTAAAATATTTTCATTAACTACCAAAAACAATAGACCTGATGAGCGACCTCGAGAACCTTAACCACCTTCTAGGAAGGATGCTTGGATTGAGATCGATCTCTAATCACAAGCAAACAACAAAATAATTACATTATCTCATCATCTTCAATATTCCCTTGTATGCAGAATTTATGTCTGGTGGGAGTCTGTATGATTTTCTGCACAAAAAGAAAGGCCTTTTCAGGCTTTCAGTATTACTCAAGGTTGCAATTGATGTTTCAAAGGGGATGAGCTACCTGCATCAAAATAATATAATTCACAGAGACCTCAAGACTGCCAATCTCTTGATGGATGAAAATCAAGTAATGGCTGTTTTGGCAGCCTGGATATATGTCGTTATCTCTTTAACTGAATACATAAAAAAGAAAGCTGCTTACAGCTTGTGCTAGCTTGACAGGTTGTGAAGGTTGTTGACTTTGGTGTTGCTCGAGTGCAAGTTCAGTCTGGTGTCATGACCGCAGAAACAGGAACATATCGATGGATGGCTCCTGAGGTCGACGCTTTTTCATTCTTCTATAGTATCAATCATTTTCCGCGCGTTTTGTGTTGTGTCCGTTTTCCAAAAAACGAAAAATGACAAGCCCCATAAGGCTTGAAGCAAAAATGCAAGAAGTGAAGCGCACAATTTAGAACCTGTTCGACTTATTTTTGATAGTTTGGCTTTAAAACAAGTGCTTAGTAACACTTTGTATCTTAGCCAAACACTACAAAAGTGTTTCAAAACACCTAAAATAAGCCAATCCAAACAGGTTTTTATGGAAAATTTAGAAGTATAAGTACCATACACACATGAATTTGATCAAAATGGAACTAAATTAGCTATTTCTTTTGTTTGATATTTCAAAGGTTATTGGACATAAACCCTATGATCGAAAAGCCGATGTTTTCAGCTTTGGAATTGTACTGTGGGAGCTGTTAACAGGAAAGGTAATGTTTTTTCTGTTCATTCTTTCATTTCAATCATTCATAAATCCATAGGGAAGACGGAGAACATTAACATATATATGAGGAAAATACTTTCATGTGTATTTTACTAGCATTTTCGTGTTGCCTAAGATCGTAACCTATTACTCTAACTAGTTTATGTCATTTTTGTTTCCTCATGAGCATTTTGTAGGATTTAACAATTTTCAGTGTCAATAATTGTTTTTGTCGATGTTAACATATCAGCTTCCTTACGAGTTCTTGACCCCATTACAAGCTGCGGTCGCTGTTGTTCAGAAGGTATATATTTCTCAATCTACAAACATATCTCATCCTCTTCAATTTTCAACGATTCTGCTTGATAACTCAAAAACAACAACATACCTAGTGGTCTCGTAAAGTAGGGTCTCGGAGGGTACATAGAGTATATACAAACCTTACCTCTACTTGACATAGAGTATATACAAACCTTACCTCTACTTGATAACTCATGCACTATACATGGTTGCACCGGGACATTTAGGTTGTCAAAATCTGTAGAAAACTTAGCAGTAAAGACAGATATTTATTTACTTATAAACAAAAACTACATACAGTACACTTCATAACAATCAACAAATATCAATACACATTAGTTGAATTTATTTTCTAACATAAAATTATAGGGTCTAAGGCCAACAATTCCCGCGAACACTCATCCAACGCTGGTAGAATTGCTCGAGAAATGCTGGCAGCAAGACCCCTTCGTAAGGCCTGAATTTTCCGTAATTCTTGACATCTTGCAACACATGACCAAAAAGGTACATCGTAGAAGCTAAGTATCAATTTTAATGTGATTTCTGCATATGTTTTGTGTTTCTAAACATTATTGCACTGCCTAAAACCAGATAGTTGAAGAAGAGAAAAGTAACAAAAGAAGAAGCGCCGCGTTGCCATTGAGGAAGCATGATGCATGACCACGTTTTACTTTAAGTTATATGTACTCACAGTGTGATTTTTTTCCGCTATCAGTGTTGTATAACTATGATCTGTGGCAGTAGGTTAGCTACAACTTTTCACAGATTACAAATTAATAATGTTTATCATTGGGATTTACCTTGTAATTTACATGATCATATTGTATAAATATTTAAAAACTCGCTATTTATGACAAATATTATGTTTTATATACTCTTTCAAGTGTTAAACTCATTACACGTTGTCCTAAGCATGATTTTTTTTTTTTTTTTTGGATAATTTAATCAATCAAACATGAAAAAATTTAGTAGAAAATGGTATTCTCCGTACGAAAACACACCCTAAAATAAGAACAAGAATTATATTGTATGTAATATTAAACAAATGAATTAAAAAAGAGTAGGAAAAATAACCTGAAGTGGTCAAACAAAAAGAACAACCATATGAGGCTTCCATTAAGGTCCCAAAATTTTATCCTATTACAGAAGAAGGATTTTTAGCAAATATTTATAAAATAATATTGAAGATTGTATTAAAAAAAAGTTCAAAATTTATATTAAAGAAAAAAAGAAAGAAAAATTAAGTACGTTTTATCAAAAAATATTTTAAAACTTTAAATTAAATAACTCAAATCTTCAAATTAATAAATAAAATTTTTGCAATAACATCTAAGTGAATGTATAATAAACACATGACGAACATCTTATAAATCAGAAGTAATTCTACATTCATAAAGAAAAAAATTATACTTCTGCATTCATAAAGAAAAAAATTATATAACATATTTAAGATATTGACTGTCACACCCCCTTTTTACGTATTCCAAAAAAGATTTATTTTAAAGTTCGAAAGGGTTTTATTATTTAAGTGACAGAAATGAAAATTTATTTTGGAAAAAGGATTATTTACATTTTTTATTCAGAATCGCCACTTAGCATAATCCGGTGTGCCAAGTCACCTTTGGAAAATCCTTTTCGAAGCCATTTGACTATTAAACTGGTTTGCGAACAGAGATTCCGGCTAAGGAATTCTGTTGACCGAGGGGAAGGTGTTAGGCACCCCTTGATCCCGTGGTTTGACCACGGTCGCTTGGCAGAGCGTATCGGCTAAATTGACGTTACAAATGCATAAACCACACAAAGCACACAAAAATAATCACTCAAGCAAACAAAAACAAAATAATCCAAAACATAAAGTCCAGTCCAATTATACAGTCCAAAATAGAAAATATAAATCCTATTCTAAACTAAATCTAGACTACGCTCCAATGCCTTACCCAATTCCGCGGGCCTTCATCACGGTCATTTTTCGCCAAACATGATACATCGGGACATTCCCCGGTGAATAAATATATGCAGATACTTCGGGGCATTCCCCGGCCAAATTATACAATTGAATTAAATATGATAAGCTAGAAAGAAACATTCACACGCACATTCTAACATTCAACCAAAATAACAAGTTTTAAAATTTGCCTATCCGAACCTATATTGCCTATCCGCTTTTGAGTTAAAATGATTCTATCAAATGCATGCTTAATCCAAATTAAATAAAACGACAACGGTCCAAAATTTAACTACATTCAACTTTTAACAACTTTTTATTCCCACCCAGAAATCCTTTTCCAACCAAATATTAACACATGCTTTGCCTATCAACTCAATTTTTTTTTTTTTACTAGGAATTCAATATAAACAACATAGATCCAACGACAATTAAAGCATGATAATCATACGAATTTCACGTGAAATAACATCAAACATTCACTAACTCATCCAATTTCAAACATGCCCAATGCAACAAATTACGATAAAGAAGAGAGAATGAGTTAAAGAAATGAACCTTCCAATAATCGATTTTGGTTGGTAACAATATTAAAGAAGACCCAGACTTTAGAACTCGGAACAGAACCTCAATAGCTCGACTGAGGCCAAAAATAGAAATCACAACCGACGAGTCCAAACCCGTACGCCAAAAATTATTCAGACGAACAGTCCCCTACTGGTTCGACCAGTGATACCTGAAACCAACAAATAACAACCGATTCCGACCAACCTCAACATTTTTCGGCCAGATCCACCAAGAAATCAAGGAGACAAAAGGGGGTTTTGGGATTTTTATTTTAAAATTGGATCGACCAAAATGACAAGTTGAAAACGGATTCCGGTGACGATTTCATCGAAAAAGCTTAAGGATGACCGGGTTTTCGCGCCGATTTCACTATTTTCTCACCGAAAATCTCAAGCTTCCTCCATTTTTCCAACTCCTTCCTCACTATGTGCGTGTATGTATGTTTTCGGTGAGAGAGTGCGTTTTCTGATGAGCTATGAGTGCGTGTGTGCGCAATTTGTGAGAGAGATATGTGTATCGATGTGTTCTCTGAGCTCTTTTTGGTTTCCGGTCGGTGGTCGTCGTTGGCTGGTGGCCCTGGAAGCTGGAGGAGGAGGACCGGAGAGAGCCAGCGGTGGCACTGGGTTGGTTCGCCGCTGCTGGTGGCGGCAGAGCTTTCTCCGGTGGTTGAAACGGCTAGTCGCTGGGGTCAATTGATTGGTCTCCAGCGACGAGATCGAAGGAGAGAGAGGGGTGGCGGCACTAGCTTCTAGAGAGAGAGAGAGTGGAGCTCCTTTTTTTTTTCTTTTCTGTATGCTGAGGTCTGATCCCCCCTATTTTGTGAGAGTATGTGTGTATATGTTGTGAGCGTGGGTAGTGGTGAGGTAGGGTAGGTGGGGTTACGTGGGGTAGGGGTAGGTGTGATGTTTTTTATTTTGATTGGGTAGGTTGTTAGGATAAGATAGAATTAGTTAGGATAGGTTTTGTTAGGGATTTTGTTATATTTTTTTTTTGTATTTCGTGAGGGTATAATAACATGGGTGAGGGTACGCGGTAGGATAAAAATAAAATGGGTAAAAACGACATTGGGGAGGGACGAAATTAGGTGTCTACATCATGCCCCCTTTGGATGTAAACACGAAGTGTTTTCAGGAAAAGAAGTAGACAGGGAGACCAAATTTTGACCCGACCATTATTCAAAGAAAGAAACAGAAGGAAGAAGGACAATCGGGTCTTGACTTAATACATCCTTCTTACCAAAATTATGAGAGAATCAAGTCACGGGTATTTCAGAGGATTGGAAGAGAAGTGGACTATACCGAGTTGGAGAGTCGAGTGAGGTTCCATCGAGGTTCCGGT
>NW_025869659.1:0-9120 GCF_002878395.1 Capsicum annuum
GTCATGGTTGAATTCAAGAATCACATAGAGGAATCATGAAACTTATTGTTGTAATTGAACACTAATTAAAAAGGGAATTATACATGAAATTGGGGAAACTTTGGGACTAAAGTACCTTAGGATTTCTAAAAGAAAATTGTATGTTCATGGGTTGTCAAAGTTTTTGTTAAAGGTTCATTTAAGCTTTGAATTTTGGTGAAAAATAGGTTGTTTGATGCATCTCGCTTAGCTGATGCTTTAATTTAGTCACCAAGTTGTACACCTTATTGCAAAAGGTTGTGATCCTTAAGAGGAAACACTAATGATAACATTCTCACTTAAATATTTATGGTGCACAAACTAGAACTCATCTCAAATAATTCGACGGAATACCTATCACCACCTGAAATGACAAAATCATTCTAAAGGGGTTATTATCTACTTTAAAACTCAACTTGAAATCTTTAAGGCTAGGGTTCAAGCTTAGGAACTCTCTTTTTGCTTTTCTTTGGAAAACATTCTCATCAATAAGGCATGTTGAACACTCCCTTAACTTAATCATCATTATATTGTGTTGTTTACTTAATAATCATATGTTTTAATAGTGGTTTAAGACTAGGGTTGAGGGATTTGGTTGTAAAATTCTTATGTTCGAATCTTCTTATATTTAACGAGTTATCTATATACGCATGATGATTTTTTAAACTGAAATTGTAAAATACTTATGTTCGGTCATGTGATAAGGAGGATCATAGGTGCCCTAGTGCGAAGGTGTGAGAGGTATGATAGGGACAATTTTAAGCATGGTATATGTAGGTCGAAGAAATATTAGAAAAAGGTGACTAAACATGACATGAATCAACTCTAGCTTACCAAGGACATAACCCTAAATAGGATGTGCTAGAGGAGGTAGATTAGGATAGAAGGTTAGTTTGGTGTGTTACTTGGAGTATCTTGTTTATGGTATTATTGAGTTTACTAATCCTATATATCTTTTTCTTTTACTATTCTTACTATCACAGTTCCTTAGCTTGCTCAATTTTGAGTTGGGGTTCTATAAAAAATAACCTCTCTATCTCACATTTGAGGTAGTTGAATGGGCTGTGTACACTTACCCTCTTTAGATCCCATTTTTTGGGAATATACTGGGTATGTTGTTATTGTTGTTGAATTACCCTTGGGGTTATATTTATGGATTTTCAATTTAGAATTTGGAGTTTAAGTGGTTTGATGGAATGGTAGGACATAATATAAATGACTTGCAAGTGTTGGCATGATGGTATAATATGTCAATGCCTTAATAGAGTACTCCATGGTTAATTTTATGTGAAAATATTTTAGTTGGGCTTTAATGGAATTATGTAGCTTCTCAAGAAGGTGTAGTCAGTATGACCAACACTTGGAACCACGTTAATCAATGTTGGGGGTCTATAACTACTGTGAGCTTGCTATGCATAATTGGACAAAGTTATTATTTTAGGAGGTTATTATCTATTGGTGACTTTAGGCTAATCCTTAGTCCATGCGACTAACATGGATTGGGGCTCCGCCAGTTGGGGGTACCAGACCCATCTAGCCTGTAGGTTACTGAAGGTCAGTGTAAGCTATATAGTTCAAGAATAAATTGTAAATGGTCCTATATTTATGTTCCATGTCCTTTATTTTTTATTATTTTAGAGTGTGATCATGTGTTTTATGGTATATGTATATTTCTTCCCTTCTTTGGGTTGCATGCCAGTAATCCTTGTACTAACCGTATTGGGATACTGCATCATTTCATGATGTAGGTTTAGAGACCTTTTCTTTTGACCTTGTGTAGCGTTATATAGTTCATTGTTCTATTGGATTACTGGTGAGAAGTAGTGAGCCCTCCAAAATTTGAAAGGTCTTATTACTTTTTAGTAATTTTATCATATTCGTTTTTTTAGTTTTCTTTTGGCATAACTGGGGGCATGTCTCAACTTAGTAGATGTTTTTTGGATAGAGGCTTGTAGACTTTATCGTATTTTTAGTTTATAGATTTGGTTGACTTATAAACTTCATCTTATGGTTTATCAAAGTCTTCATAATATGATTGGCTTCTGTAAGTTTCTTATTTTACTATTCTTTGATGAGAGGCTATAGGGTCATCTCACACCTGGATAGGATTGGGGAGCCCATCATGGCCAAGGCCTCGACTCGGGTTGTGACAAGCTTGGTATTAAAGAATGGTTCTGTGTCTTTGGATTTATACAAGCCGTGTCTAGTAGAATCCCATTTATGAGTGTGTAGCATGCCACACTTATAATGGGGAGGCTACGAGGTATTTAAAAATATTTTCCTTCTTTGTGTTTTATTTCTTGCTAGAGAGTGTAGTTACTATGAATATTCTCTAACCTCTATCTTACTCGTATTTCAGATCATGCCTCCATAAAGATCTAATGGTCGTAGAATCTCAAAGAGAGCCTCTATCTTTACTGGGAAAAATGCTGAGTAGGTTTGCTCTACTCACACAATGCAGATTTGGTATAGGGCACGCGCTCCTGACTTCATTACCCCTCTAGGGGTTCTACCGGTCCCTACTAGCCCTCTTCATCTGGTATCAACCGTACTCAGTCTCATAGAGACACTTCTCAAATGCTGAGTTCCGTTAGTGCATTACATAGTTTCTTAGATTATGTTATCAAAGTCTTATCGATCTGATCATGTTGGGACTGTCACTATCTTATCTGAGGTTACTCGGATTGGACAATTAATGAGGATTAATCCTCAAGGTCTGAGGTTGAGGAGGATCCTCAAAGGCTCATAGATAATATGGAAAATATCTTCAGGGATGCTAGAGACACATTAGAGTTTCCAGCATATCAGTTGTAGGAGGTGTCTTACCAATGGTATGAGGACTGGAAAGAGCTAAGGGGTGAAAATGCTAAGCCAGTAGTGTTGGAAGGGTTCTCATACGCTTTTCTTGAACACTTCTTTCCTCAAGAATTAAGAAAGGCTAATACAGAGGAGTTTGTAAATCTAAAGCAAGGGAAAATGAGTGTTAAGGAGGATGCACTAAAGTTTACTTAACTATCCCTCCATGATCCTGAGCTTATGTCTAATAGAAGGTCCAAAATGAGAAAGTTTGTTAAGATCTTTTCCGTGACTTGGTGCTAGAGTATAAGGCTACTATGTTGAGCAGTGATATAAAAATATCAAGGTTGGTGGTTTATATACAGTAGGTGGAGGATGAGAAAAAGAAGCAAGTAGTAGTGGCAAAAATATGAAGTAAAAAGACTAAGTATGCAGAGCAGGATGTAAGCCAACGGAGTAATTGAAAATGGGGTAGGCATTGGTCCATGATGAAGAGTTGGGTAAAATATTATCCTTTAGCTATTCCCTTGGACTTCAGATGATTAGTGTTTCCAGTGTAGTAATAGACCTAGGGTACTGGGCGTCCATCATTAGGCTAGTTTTGGGTGTCCAGTCTCAAGTTAGTGTAGCTTAGTTGTCCCTATCTTGTGCTTCTAACCATTTTTGTAAAAATCTGCACCATGAATTTTGTAATGAAGAGTAGAATTTATGTTTTAGATATGGTCAGTCAGGTCATATGCAGTGAGATTTCCCTTTAACAAGGGTTTCATCTAGGCTAATAAGACTCTTATTGCTACTTCATTAGTTCCTATTTTGAAGGATTGTACTCTAAGGACAAAGAACAACTGGAATCGCCTGTATGCACATTCAACTCATTAGGAATTTGAGATATCCCCTAATGTTGTCACTAGTATGTTAATTTTTTCTCCTGTTATGATTATATATTGCTTGATACCGATGCCACCCTATCCTATGTGACTCATTATGTGGCTCTATATTTTTGTTTTGGTCCTGAAACTATTTCTAGCACCTTTTCAGTTTTAGCTTAGTGGTGAGTCTAATATTTCCAGAAAGATCTATAGGGGTTGTGTTGTGTCCATCATTCATAAGGAGATGGTTGTAGATTTGATAGATCTTCATATGGTGGATTTTTATATAATCTTTGGAATGAATTGGCTTCACTCATGTTATGCCTCATTGGACTGTAGGACCCGAAAGATCACTTTTCATTTTCCTAATGAACAGGTGATAGAATGGGAGAAGAGTTCCATAGTACCTAAAGGGAAATTTATTTCCTATTTTACCACTCAAAAATTGATATCCAAAGGTTTTTCATATTATTTAGTTCAGGTCAAAGATTCTAACTCTAACAGTCCCTCTTTGCAGTCCATTCCTATGGTTAATGAGTTTCCTAATGTTTTTCTCGATGATTTTTAGGGATCCCTCCAGATTAAGAAATTGATTTTGGGATTTATTTTCTACCCGATGCCCGTCCCATTTCCATTACACCGTATAGAATGGCTTCGGCGGAGCTTAAAGAGCTAAAGGATCAATTAAAGAACCTTCTTGATAAAGGTTTTATCTTTCCTAGTGTTTATCCTTGACGTGCTCTAGTACTTTTTTATGCAATAGAAAGATGGGTTCCTACAAATATGTATCGACTATCATCGGCTAAATTAGGTCACTATGAAAAATATGTATCATCTTCTAGGATTAATGATCTCTTTGATTAGTTTCAGGGTGCTACGTATTTCTATAAAATAGGCCTTCGTTCGAGCTATCACTAGCTAATGCTTAGGGAAGCGAATATTCCCAAGACTGCTTTTCGTACCCGTTATGGACATTATGAATTCTTGCTCATGTCCTTTGGTTGCTAATTCTTTGACTGCTTTCATGGACCTTTTGTATAAGGTGTTTTGATAGTTTCTGGACTTCTTCCTCATAGTTTATATTGATGACATCTTGGTGTACTCAAAAAGTAAGGGGGATCATTCCAGTCATCTCCAAATTGTATTGCCGTAAGACCTCACAAAATTCTAAGCTTAACTCAATCCGTTAAAGCTTGGAGAGAGGTCCCAAACTTAGAAATTTCAGCTAAGTTCTTACACTTAGAATTATTTTAGCCTTCAAAAGTTGGCAATCTTATTTCGCGATCCTTACGATCATTAAATGTCGATCTTTAAGTTGCTTTATGATCAGGAATGTCAGTAGGTGTTCTCGGATGAGTTTAAGATTTTTCAAACATCATTTGAAGTATGTTTGGGAGTCCAAACCAGTGTACCGATGCGATCTAGATGCGCCGCATCGCGTATCGCATTGATGAACATTTTTCCCAGGTCCCAGTGCAATTTCTAGTGAACCAACGCTAATTCGACATGGTGCATCGACCATAGCGTCGGCCATAGCATCGATCCCTTCGATACGGCGCATCGGTTTGCACGTCGCTAGATCAGCCTTTAGTCTTTATAAAGCTGCATCCTCAGGGGTATTTGGGTTATTTTCCTATGTCTATCTACCCCTAAATAGGAGATTTAGCATCTTTAGAGGCAAAATCCATTCACTATTCTCAAAATTACTCAAGAAATAAAATCCTAGGGCTTCTAATTCAAGGTTCAAGATTCAAGAACTCACCATCAACCTTCATTAATTCAAGCATCAAGGTATGTTAGGTGTTCATTCATGGGTTCCTTTCACCCATGAAGTTCAAGAACCCCTTTTTAAATACGCAAGATCTCAGATTTATAATTTCCATGATTTGGTTTAATTGAATTCATGTTCATGTTATTGTTGGGTTTGAATGCATGATTTAAATTATAAGTTCCAAGAATTGATCCTAGCATGTGTTAAATTACATTATATTCATGATAAACCCTTTAATTTGCAAGTTGATTATTGTAACCATGTTAACCCTAAGTGCTTATGATTTAATGAACCAAGTATGCTTCCTATGTGTTTGATAAATTGTCTATAAGAATGAGATAATGCCATTATAGCATGCTAATGTGTATTCCCCATTCATGTACAAGTTATTGCATTACAAGTGTTTGATAAAAATGCTTATGTGATTTGACTAGTGAAAACATAACACATTAATATGTGATTCCATTCATGCACAAGATCATGTATATCAAGTGTTTGACAGTGTATCTAAATGAGTGCATTATTAGCAAGCAAGTATTGTTATGCCTTTATGATCATGCTATGTTTTACTTTTCATGGTATCGAGTCCTGGGGGTATTTAATAAACGACAATTTAGCTATGTACCTAGAGCTAGTGTCAGTTAAAGAATCTCAATTATGTCATGATCAATAGTACTCTCAGTCAGTTATAGAACTCAGTAGAACTCAGTTAGTTACAGAACTCAACAGAACTTAGTCAGTTATAAAACTCAGTAGAACATAGTCAGTTACCGAACTCAAGAAAACTCAGTAATCTCAAGTATTAGTCTAGTCCTATTCAGTATATTTAGTTCAGTGCTTTCAGTTGGGAGTAGGATTTAGCATCGATTAAGCCAAGGAATGGGGTCTCACCCGTTAGCTAGGACTGGGTCCCTAGAAACAATCCCTAAGTTCCAGAACTACATAGCTAGAGTAGGTTATAAGATGTCACCCGTTAGATAGGACTGACATTCTCCGAGATCACCCACTAGTTAGGACTGATCTCAGGGGTCACTTACTAGATTAGGACTGACTCCACAGCCAGTGTTAGTACCCATGGCATGGTACTAGGACCCGTCCAACTTGGGTCACAGGTTTGTAACACCCCGAGTCTATACTCTGGATGCTACACAGTGCTTACGACCCCGAAGGACCATAAGCTAACCCATGACTGATATCTGTTGTGAGAACCAAAACATGATATTGCAATAAATGTGGAATAATAGGATGAAATGTCATAAGGTTCAAAACATCTAAAATACTAATAAATTATATCATTAGAAATAACAATCTGTAAAACTGAACACTATTTGAAAACTAGTTTGAAAAGCCTCTAACTAAAACTGTCTGAAAGTGGAGTTAATGGGACAATCCCCCAACTAACTCCTTTTACTAAAATACTGAGTCTACTGAAATAATGAAATAAAATAAAATCCTTGAATGATGAGGACTAACTACTAATCTACTGCTGCTGGCTGAATCTGAGTCTATCTATGTATGGTCGAGAACCTGAGCGTCCGAACCTATGATATGAGACATCATAGCGCAAAGAAAAAGTATGCATCAGTACGTAGAATATACTGGTATGCTAGATAATGTAAGGCTGAATGAAAGGGCTCATAGACATGAACAATAACTGACTTCATGATATAGAGTAACCGAATATGATAGTACATGGATAATTGATACTACTGTAAATACTGAGTATGCACTAATGTGCATATAAATAAATACTGTGACTAAGCTTGTATGAAGCTAAGTGCTGAATTCTTATACTGAGTAACTAATATCTGAAGTTACTAATAACTGATTTACTGATACTAGTTGACTGTATCTAACAGTCCTGATTCTATAGAACTAAACTGAGTTCTATTCATAAGACTAAAACTGAGACTGTGGGAGGTAATCTAATCGACATGCCCCAAATCAGATAACTAAGTTGGGGTCCAACCTATGACCTCAGTTGGAAGGGTGCCAGTATCATGCTATGGGTAAAGACACTGGCGAGTTACCCTCATCTGGTAGCTACTCTAATGAGAATGGTGGAACCCTCATCTGGTAGGTTAAAACACCTCATCAACCCTCAACTAGCAGGTTTGATGTCTCAACCTATGCTGCTACGTAGTTCTAGAACATAAGGATTGTTTCTAAGGATCACACCTTCTACTAGCAGGTGAGCCCCCATCCTTGGGTTCACTCAGTGCTGAATTCTACTCCCAATAAAAAGACACTGAACTGGACTGGACTGATACTGAGTTTAATGAGTTTTCCGGAGTTCTGTAATTGATTAAGTTCTACTGAGTTCTATAACTGACTGGGTTCTACTTATCGTTACATGATTGAGATTCTTTAACTGACACTAGCTCTAGGCACACAGCTAAATTATTGGGTTTTAACTACCCTCAAGACTCGATAGCTTGAAGAATAAAGCATAATATACTCTAGAAAATCATAACAATGTATACTTATCCATAGTTCACTCATTGAGGAATTTAATCAAACACTTAAAATGTATCTACTTATACATGAATGGGGAATATATGCTATCATGGTATAATGACACTATTTAATTCAAATAGGCATTCTATCAAACACATGGGGAGCATGCTTAGGTTATACAATAATCAAAACATATAGTTATTATGGCTACATCAATAAACTTACAAATTGAAGGGTTTATCATGAAGATCTTGTAATTAAACACATACAATGATTAATTTCATAAAAACATGTAATTTAATCATGGACTAAAACCCAACAATAACATGAACATGATCTCAATTCAATTCAAGCATGAAAATTCATAATTCAGCAATCTTGTATTTTGAAAATGGATTCGTGGACTCTATGGGTGAAAGGATCCCATAGAAAAACACCTAATGTACCTTAATTTGTTAATTCTTGAAGGTTCTTGGAGAGACTCTTGATTTTTGCTCTTGTTTCTTGAAGCTAGGGTTTAGCCTCTTTTGAGAGAGAATAACTTAATCTTTGAATAAAGTGATAAATGATTAGATAATGGGATATTAAGGGTAAATTTCGTGTTTAGACTGATTAGGGCTGTTGAAAAATACCTATTTACACCTGAGAATGACTTAAAAATTCGTACTAAAAAACCCGATTTTGGTCCCTAGCGCGACGTGCCGCTATCGCGCCAAGCCACTGGAAAATGACAACTTAGAATGTGGCTTGTGACACGATGTGGTGGAATCACATTGCAATACTAGATGGGACCTGGAAACTCAGTGCGGTGCGGTACAATCGTGTTAGCTCACTAAAATTGACAAATGTGAAAATGAGCTTTGGTGCGACGCGCCGATATCACAGTACCTCACTGGAAACTGACAATTGCCATTTTGGCTTACTCCACAATGCACTACTGGCTTGAATGACGACGTTTAATGAATGAAACTCAAAATAGCCATAACTTCTTATCGGGTTATCGAATTTAGGTAAATTTTATATCTTCGGAAAGATAATTCAATTTTCTATGCAATGACAGGCTCTAAACTGAAAAATAATGAGAATGTCAAAATTTTTATATTGGATAACTCATGAACTGAGAGTTAATTTAAGCTTGAGACATATGGTGTATTTAAATATTTCCCCCTTGGGAACATTCATCCTCGAATGAGACTGATTAAGCTGAGA
>NW_025869660.1:0-4801 GCF_002878395.1 Capsicum annuum
AACATGGACTTTGTTACTGGTCTTTCTCTAGCTCAAAGTAAGTTTGATTCAATTTGCATCATCATGGGTAGGATTACTAAGTCCGCTCACTTCCTACCAGTGAGGACTAATTATTCTGTAGAGGATTATGCTAATTTTTTCATCCAGGAGATTGTGAATTTGCATGGTGTGCCTATTTCTATCATATTTGATCAAGATACGCAGTTCTTATCTCACTTTTAGCATTTTTTACAAAGAAGTTTTAGGACTAAGGTGAACCTTAGCACCATTTTCCACCCTCAAAAGGATGGACAAGTGGAGAGGACTATTTAAACTTTGGAAGATATGATAAGGGCCTGTATGATTGACTTTGGTGGTAGTTAGATGGATTATTTTCCTGTTATCGAGTTTTCTTATAATAATAGTTATCACTCGAGTATTTAGATGGTTGTATTTGAGTCTTTGTGTGGTAGGAGATGTTGTTCTCTTATTGGGTGGTTTGAAGTTGGTGAGACTAGATTGTTTGGTCCTGACTTAGTTCATTAGGCCATGGAAAAGGTGAAGGTGATTAGGGATAGGCTTAATACTGGCCAAAGTCACCAAATGTCCTATGAGGATATAAGTTGTAGGGGGTTAGAGTTGATGTTGGTGATTAGGTGTTCTTGAGGGTGTCTCCCATAAAAATGTGTGATGAGGTTTGGAAAGAAGAGGAAGCTCAATTCCTATTATGTTAGCTCAAACTTATTTTTAGAAGTGTGGGCAATGTGGCTTATGAGTTGGAGCTGCCTTCAAGCTTGGATTCTATCCATCTGGTGTTCTATATTTCAATGTTGAATAAGTGCGTGGGTGATCCTTCCTTGGTTGTTCCTTTGGAGAGTATTGGTGTTTTAGATTCCTTGGTATATGAGGAACTCCTAATTGAGATTTTGGATAGGCAAGCCCATTATTTAAGTACTAAAGATATGGCTTCGGTGAAGGTTATATGGAGGAATCATAAGGTTGAAGAAGCTACTTAGAAAGCTGAAGAGGGCATGAAGTCCAAACATCTATCCTTGTTTCCCACATTGGATAATCACGCTTAAGGTATGTGTATTCCTTAATATCTTTGTTTTCTATCTTTGTTAAAGAAAATTGTGGTTGTGGTTTTCTGTTAAACCATGCTAATGAATGCCTTGACTCATCATTCTGGGATGAATGATCCTAGGGGTGAGAATGTAACACCCTAAGTTTTGTTCCTTGAAAAATTCTTGACCTATGGGTTTACTGCCCACCCTATGACACACCTTATGAGGCATAAGGTGTCATTATAGGTCATAGGACCCCAAATCATAGGGTGAACAGTGTGTTATCCAGAGTCTCTGACCTGAGTATGACTAGGACATAATGAGTTGTATGGACTCTTTACGAGTCGTATGGTCTCTTCCGTAGAAAAATTAATGAAATAGTCCTTGGTTTATGATGTGCCTATGGTTGTACCTAATGAGTCATTATGTCTGAGTAGGAGTCATGGGGTACGACTCATAATCAAAATAGTGTGGGTGCCATGAGATCTTGGTAACACTAAGAGTCATGGTGACGACTCGTAAGGAGTCATCACGGGCTGTAAGGTGACCCATGACGACTGACGACATTTTTCAGCTTTTATTTAAGGGCACTTTGGATATTTCTCCCTTTCCTCACTTAAGACACAATACTATAAAACATGTTGGGGACCCTATTCTCAACACTTAACCGTCAAATACATTCTCTCAAGCTCTCTCATATCCCTAAGTAAAGAACAACTAGGGTTTCCAAGGAATTGGCAATTAGAGCATCAAAGGGTCGATTTCTCTCCGTAATTCTTGATATCTCGGGCATGTTACTCTTCCCCAAAGCTTATTTTGTTAATTCATGTGTTTTAAATTGTTATACAGTGGTTTTGAATGTTGTCTTTGGAATGTGGGTTGAGGGTTTTGAATGCTTGTTTTCTTAAATGATGTTCTCATGGTTTATATGTAATTTTTCATGCTATGATGGTTTTGAACGTGGGGATGCATGGGCATGGTGATTAAACTAGGGGGTCATGGTTTCCCTAATTATGTATATTTGATAATTCAATTGGTACAACCTCAATCCAATCTAGTGAAATCAGTTTTGAATATGAGTATATGAATATTGAACTACTATTGAATTATGGAAATTGCATTAAAAAGCTAATGAAAGATGAATGGTTTGAAAGTTTTTTATGTCTATGGATTGATTTTTAAATTGAACCTTGGAGTCCAGATGGCTAAACGGGTTTGAGTCCTAAATGGCTCAATATTTTGAAGTCCTATTGGCTGATGGGTTAGAGTCCTAGTTGTCTAAATATGTCGAAGTCCTATTGTTAGTGGGTTAGAGTCCCATTGGCTATTTGTTTTGGTATGATGATGTTTTCTTGCAAGATGTAGTCGATATGATAATATAACTTGATATTTCCATAGTAAATGACTCCTTGATTAAATGATTGGGTTATGTGCTAAATGTTTTAATTGGGATTAAAGGGGGTTGTAGTTCGCCATGAGTTGAGGTCCCGAGAGGACAAATACTGGAAACCACATTTGCTGATGTAGGGGTCTAAATGACTGGGCGTTTGAGCCTCCCTTGATATATAACTGGGAGGTTCGAGTACCCTATGCATGTAAGTTTATCACTATTCTCTGGTTCGTGCAGCTACATGCACTAGGGCCCGACCAGGGGGTGAGAGCTGGGGCCTATATAGCCCATGGGTACTATTATGATGGATAAGCTACACAATCCAGGCCAGTGTTTTATGTTCATGCTATACCTTGCTCCCTATCCCACCATGTTATATATATATATATATGTACAATGTGTACATATGGATTCTACTATGGTTTTGAATTTGCATTATTTTATCCCTTACCTAAGTTTTATGCTAGCGCTCACCTCGCTAACCATCTCTAGATGTTGTATCCCCATACGACGCAAGAATTGGAGACACTTCTACTTTTTCTGTGCAGTGATAAGATATATGGGTTGTCAGCAGTTAGATTTGAAGTGGTGAGCTTCCATTCTCCGAAAGGGCTATCATTTCGAAGTTTTGTTTCATTTATGTCTTAGACTATGTCTATTGGATTCATTTGGCTATCGTCGGGGGCATGTCCCGACTTAAACTGGTTGGTTTTCTTAGAGGCTTTGTGGATTACTGTGGATTTGGATGATATTGAAATTCTGAAATTCCTTTCCTGAGTTGCCTATGTTGTTATATGTTCAGAACTTATCTTGTTATATGTTCGGAATTCATACATTGCTAGATGTATTATGTTCTGTTTGGCTAGGTAAAGAGGGTGGTCTCCAGTCCTCGACAAACTTGAGATATCTGTCATGTCCATGCCCTAGTTTAGGTTGTGAAACCAATATGGCATATAAAATTCATAAAATTGACATGACCCAAACTCAGACCTTGTCGTAATGGGAGTCCCAAGTCCGAATGGGACCGGAAACTACCCTCGTTATCCAACCCGACCTCCAGTCGCCTACCATGAGTTAGATGAATGTTGAACATATAATAAGATAGTGTAGATGGATAGGGACTGACTTTGGGATAGGTCTATTCCTAAACCGACCCAACCAAGCTATCCCGTCTGCCAAACCATGCCGACCAAACCAATAAAGCACAAATAATACCAAATCAAAGGCCATAAACTAGGGCATAACCAAATGTGTTCCAAGACAAAATATAATTAATCCCAGAATAAAATACGATGGAACGGTGAGAAATCATGTCCAATGACGGCAGCCCCAATACCAATATAATACTAAGGCTGACACTACTACCGATCCTGCCCATACCAATCCATAGCAGTACCATAAAACTGCTAACCAAAGGAGCAGTAAAATTCAATTAGGACATGCCTCCAAACATAGTAAAAACGAAAATCCATAAGTAATCCAAAGTATGAAATAGAGCCTTCCGAATAGATGAAAGCTCACTACTTTAATCCAAAGTTGACCCCCGAGTGTTTGTATGCTATACAGGAGGAGTAGAACGATCGATTCCTACATCGCGTGGGAATATAGCCGGCCGAAAATGGGTTAGCGGGTGAACACTAGCATGAACTTAGGATAAGGATAAAATAATGTCATTTATGAAACCAAGTAAAACCATCCATATGCACACAAACCATACACATATATATAACCATGCCGGAAAAGGGAACCAGGTTAAGCATGCCCTTAAAACATTTACCTGGGTTGTGTAGCTTTGCCATCCTAAAATCATCGACAGACTATATAGGTTCAGCTCCCCCTGCTGAAAGGGCCCCAGTGCGTGAAGCTACACGACTGGAAAAAAAACCTAGGATGACTAGTACATCCTCCGAAATATAAAGTGTGACATCATGCACACAGTAGCTAGGCCCAACCTCATATCAACAACTATGAGTTTTCGGTTTAGGTGCCTCTAGGACCTCCACCTTTCACGACTTTACTACACATCCCTCTTTAAGACCAATTAAAACCATTACCAAACAACAAAACCTTAATCCATTTATTATTAACCAAGGCCATTAGTAGTGGTATCTTCATACCGACTATAACTTGCAAGTATTGTCCTTAGCCAAACCTTTTTTAGATCAAGCGATTCCCATGTACCCATAGATCATATTATCCAATTAAATTGGGGGATACCAATGTACCCCACAAGTAGATTTATTAAGTCAAACCATTCATTTAAACTATTCCAATACCAATTAAGCCATTTAGGGTTCCATTACAAAGTTTAAACCATGCATAAGTTTCATTGAAAAAACAATATTATAGTGAAAGCATTGTTATAGGC
>NW_025869661.1:0-1990 GCF_002878395.1 Capsicum annuum
TTCAAAACATAATTATTATATAGTTTATCAGTTTATGTTAATTATTATTATATATATATAAAATTTATTTATGAATATATCATGCATTAATTAAACACAATTTATTATTTATGAATATATATATATATATATATATATATGTGTGTGTGTGTGTGTGAGAGAGAGAGAGAGAGAGAGAGAGAGAGAGAAATGAAAATAATAGAGTTTGAGGGTATTTTTGTTCTTTCATACGTTCATCCCAAGGATAAATTATGGTGGGATTGTTATCCTACCAATTGAGTGGATAACTTATTCCGGGACTATTTATTAGTCCCGGGATAAGTTATCCCGAATATTGCCAACCAAACATGCAATAGAAAATTTTATCCCAGAATTATTATTTTATCTCGGGATTATGTGCTTCAACACCTCAAACCAAACGACCCCTTATAGTACTATTCTATTACTATTTGTTACTTTTTATATATTATTTATATTATTTTTTTGAGATTATTTTTATTTTGAGCTAGAGATCTATTGGAAATAACTACTCCACCTCATCTCTAATGTAAAGGTAAAAACTACGTATACTTTACCCCTCAAATCTTATTTTATGAGATTACACTAAATATGTTGTTACTGTTGTTGTGTATGTGCGTGTGGGGGTGGGGGATTGTAAAAGATGAGATAACATAGTGTGTATATATATTTTGTAATGAAAGAAGATAAGCTGGATACATATATTTTCATGAAGACACTATAGCTATATTATTCCTCAATATTATATTTGAAGGCATACGATCCTTGGAGAGTAACTTTTTACTGATTGATAATATGACAAAAGATTTAACCAAAAAAAAAAAATATGACAAAAGATGATTTATTTCTCCAAGCCGCAAGACAAATATACTAATTATAAAGATCACTCATATGTGAGTATTTGTTTCTTGGATAAGTACATCGATAATCTTTGAATTTGCAACTAAATTTATCTTAGATATTGAATTATAACATTTATCTAAACTGTTGAACACATTATATAGAGTTTCCTTATTAGATCCTTTTGGCTGAAATTTTGAAAAAATTTTCCACGAGTGTTTCAAGCACACATTATATAAAAAAGTTAGCTTTATGTGGTAAAACCTCAAACTTGTTTTCAATTATGGTTAATTGAAACAAATCATAATTTTGATGTCTAAATAAAATTTAGAGACAAATTCAAAGGGCTAACGATTTGTTCTGCCTTGATGACGCTTGCTGTTTCAAGCTGCAAATCCAAACAATTTGATGCAGAATGTATGATATGTGATCATCTATGTCAAGAAATTTGTAGGGACTGCAAATCTGTTCTAACGTAATTTCCACGAAACTTCTCCCCATAAAATCCCGAAGAAACCCTAACAAGCACCTCCCCCCCACCCTGAAAAAAAAAAAGAAAGATGTTTACAATTTTTATATATTTATATTTTTGTAAAGTTTCTTATTGTGTTCGAGTTATCACATTATTTGGGGTTTATTATAATTTCTTTTCTTGTAGACTTTGCACTATTTTCTTGTTAGTTGCTATATTTCTTCACTGTATTCCTTTTCTTTGTACCTAGATTTGTTATACTTGAGCCAAAAGGGTCATTCGAAAACATCCTCTTTAGCCCCGAGATAGTAATAAGGTCTGCCTACACTTTACCCTCTCCAAACCTCAATTGTATTATTTCACTATTGTTGAAATGTAGGGATCCACCAAATGTCCAGAGAATAGGTCCCTTGACAATCAAATGTAGTAAGACAGTAGTAAGAAAGGAACAATAAAGAAAGTAAATTACGCACTATGTTTACGTGAAAACCTCCTTGATCAAGGAAGAAAAAACCACGACCCATCTCACAGAATTTCCCATTTTCTTCACTAAAACACAAGCAATCAATGTGACTACAGACTCCAGTAATCACAAGGATTAAACTTTTAATCTTAACCTCTTTTAATAACTATACATAATACTAAGATAATAACTCTATT
>NW_025869662.1:0-5421 GCF_002878395.1 Capsicum annuum
CCCTTTTCCAAAAGATAGAATAGTAATTAGGACTAAGTGGGTGAACAGAAATAAAGTTGATGAGCATGGAACAGTTACAAGGAACAAGGCAAGATTGGTGGTCCAAGGATATAATCAAGAAGAAGGCATAGATTTTGATAAGACTTTTGCTCCTGTAGCCAGAATTGAAGCTATTAGATTACTTGTTGTATTTGCTTCCTACATGGAGTTTATTCTATATCAAATGGATGTTAAGAGTGCATTCTTGAATGGCATTCTCAAAAACAAAGTATATGTTAAACAACCTCCAAGGTTTAAAAGCAAGGAGTTTCTTGACCATGTGTATAAACTGGAAAGGCCTTGTATAGTTTGAAACAAGTTCTAAGAGCTTGGTATGAGAGATTGCCAAAGTATTTACTAGAGCATGGACATACTAGAGGTAAAATTGACAACACTCTTTTCTTGAAAACTAATGGAAAAAATTTATCGGTTGTGCAGGTGTATGTAGATGACATTATTTTTGGTTCTACAAACATGAACATAACTCATGATTTTGCCAAGCTCATGAGCTGTGAATTTGAGATGAGCATGATGGAGAAGCTAAACTACTTCTTGGGATTGAAAATAAAACAGATAGAATCTGGAACAATGATCCATCAACATAAGTATGCAAAAGAACTTCTTAAGAAATTCTCCATGGAAGAAGCAAAAAAATCAGCACTCCAATTGCCACTGCTACAAAGCTTGATGTGGATGAAACAGGTCCTGATGTGGAGCAAAAGATATATAGAGGGATGATAGTTTCATTGCTATACCTCACAGCAGGCAAGCCTGATATTGTGTTCAATGTAGGATTATGTACCAGATTTCAAGCAAATCCTAAAGAGTCTCATCTAAAATCTGTACAAAAGATTTTTAGATATCTCAAAGGAACCAGTGATCTTAGTTTATGGTACCCAAAAGGTAGTAATTTCAACTTGATTGGATATTTTGATGCTGATTATGCAGGATATTTGGTTGACAGGAAAAGCACCATAGGCATGAAACACTTTCTTGAATCATGTTTGATTACCTGGTCCACAAAGAAGCAAAATTCAGTGGCCCTGTCTACTGCTGAAGCTGAATATGTTGCTGTAGGATCTTGTTGTGCTCAACTATTATGGATTAAGCAACAACTTATGGATTTTGGTATAGATGTTGGATGTGTTCCTATTTTCTGTGATAATACAAGTGCCATTAACATAGCCAAAAATCTCGTTCAATATAAAATAACTAAGCATATTGATATTAGACATCACTTTCTTAGAGATAATGTTGAAAAAAGTCATATATCAAGTATGTTTTGTTCTACTGAGGAACAAATTACTGACATATTCACTAAGGCTTTGAGTAGAGAACACTTTGAAAAGAATAGGTTAGCCTTGGGGATGATTAAAATTGTATAAATCACCCTCAATAATTGACTAGAACAAGTTGCTCTTAAGTGATTATTGGTTAATTCAGTCTTACATATTTAGTTGTGTATCCTAATTCCAAGATTTTATAGTAAATTGACTCAGCTATGTGTTGATTTTGCAGAAAGACTAGAACATCAAGGCATTTTGTTCATATTCTCTTCAGAATTCAGGTATGATTATTGATTACCCACAATTGCATAAAGAGAAACAGGTTGTCTACATGGTCCCTTTCGTTACACTTAAACCGCTAAAAACCTAAAAGCCTTCTCTTTCAAAAAGATGCTAGACCTTTCCCATCAGAACTGACCCTCTTCATCATTACGTTTCCTTCCCCAAGTATAATTCATCCACGATTTATCTTCCTTTTCTTCACCTTAAATATGTTTTCTTCTCTTCTCCTCATTCACCACTCTCAAAACCATAAAGAAATCACTGTTTATCTCTGTTTTCACTATGACATCCTCTTCCTCTAAGCTATCCACTGACTCCACTACTATTCCTTCAATAGCCATTATACTACATCCAAATATCACCTTACCTCTACTCATTCCTCTCCTAATATCAACCAAGTTGTTCGATTTTGCCATGTTCAAGCATCTACAAAACCCTTTTACAAAATTTTCTTCTAACCATCCACCATTATCTGAACCTTTACTTCCATCTCTTGTCCCTCTTCAGATTCTTGATCAAGATGATATTCCTATTGATCGAGATGATATTCCTATCGCATACCTAATCCTAAGAAGGTCCAGATCTAAGCTAAAAAGAAAAACCTATCCCATCTCCATCGATGTTGATGACACTGTTCATATAGAACCCTTCCCTGCTGTCTTTACTCCTCTAACTCCTCACACTCAAGGAAAAAATCAACGACAAGATACTTTCTTGGCAGAATCACTTTGAGCTAGTAAAAAAACGTGTGGCTATATATGCTTCTCCAACTTCCCAAGATTCCTCTCCTGATATTCTTCTTCTGTCAAAAAGAAAGAAGAATAACATCATTGCTAAAGTCCCAAAACCCTCTTTGTCTCATAAATCATCATCTCAACCCACTTCAAAGGATTTCTCTTCTTCTAAATCCACTCCTACTGTCAAAGCCTCTTTATTCTCTAAAGTTACTCCTCCAAGGTCCACTTCTCGTCCAAAGAAATAGGTAAAAAAACCTGTTCCTTCTAACTCATTTGATTATGAGCCTCATCTGGATGCTACTGTTGAGTTGGATCCTGATTTTGTGGTTCCAGAACCATCCTCACATTAGGATACTCCCAAGGAACACCATCTTCACTTTCAAAAGTACAAATTAGCTAGAGGAAGGGTTATTAGTGATTTTAGGGGTATTGATATGCAGACTTTGCTGGGAAATTGGAGTTTCGAGAATGGTCAAACCTATTCCTTCAGGGTGACCTTCATAGGAGATTTGCCAAACATGAAGTGTATGAGTTCTACATAAATGGGGTAGCCATTGGTGAGATATTTTCTACTATTGTTCGAAAGGTTACAATGAATCTTTATGTTGCTGGCATTGCTATGATCTTGCATATTCCTTCTGGGGGTGGGGTCATTATGTAAAGGGCACTTGGCCAACTCTTGATAATCTTACCTCTACTCTTGACATATGTTGAAAGTTCTCTAGAAATCTTCACCTGATCACTCATAGAAGAGTTCTTAAGAGGGAGATGTCTCCACTCCACCAACTCTATTTTGATGTAGTGCATAAGATGATTATCCCTGAGAAGGAAAGAAGAACTATGGCTAGTTTTCTTGACCTTACTCTCATGGTACTGTTGGACACTGAGGTAAAAATTGACTTGCCTTGACTCATATTGAAGCATATGCAAAGGGTTCTTCTTAAGGAAGTGAATGGACATGCCCTCCCTTATGAATTCTGGCTCACCCCTATATTTGAAGAGTTTAGGGTGTCTGTCCAAGTGTGGTCTTCCTAGACTACCAAGGATATCATAGGGAGTGTGAACCACATTATGTTACCTATTTTCATGAGGAGTGTTGATAACCCTGTACAAAGGATAAGAGATGTCCTTTCTACAAAACAGGCTGAGGTGGAGGTTGCTCAAGCTGCATTGGATGCTGCACAGGCTGCTTATGAGGATGAAAAAGGGTCCTTCAAGCTCAAATTGCTTCCCTCACTGCCACTTTAGAGAAGGAAAGAGCTGAGAATGCTGATGTTATTAGGAAGATAACCTCCTTTATCCCCTCCTTCTTATCCACTTAAGCCTCTTCTTAGTGCCTTAGGCATATTTTCCTTGTTGTCTCTTTGTCCATGTTATTTTTTTTGCTGTTACTGGGTTATGATAATAGTATCCTATTCTCTAAATAAAATGGGCTTTTTTGCTTAAAGTGTTCTGCTTATATTTTTTCATAATGCATTATTGTTCTTTTGCTCTGAGTTTTGATTATTTTAGTGATAGCCCTAGTGACCATGAATTATTAAACAGTTATCACTTGTTGGGGCCAGCTTTTCAATGATGCCAAAAGGGGGAATAATTGATTATACAATGCTTATAACTCAATAACTAACTTGTTTCATTCTGTTGTGATCCTCTATTTTAATTCTTTATTGAATGTGTCGGGATTTTAAAATGAATGTTGTTCTGCTAAGTTTGTCATCATCAAAAAGGGAGAATTTGTTAGGAAATGTGAAGTTTTGATGATGGACATACAAATGAAACATATTGTGCAAGCTGTTCCACACAAGTGAACAAGTTACAGACAAGACTACTGATAAGATGACACTGCATAAAAATAAGAATGGATAAGTAACATGCTCTTTACACTTATCACATCAGCTGAAGTAGATGAGTGCAACATCTAGAAGTTGAGTTGATCAAGAAGTTCTACAAAGCCTATGAGATAGAAGAGAAGAGTCCTATTCAAGCAAGGAGAGAGAGAGAAAGAGATGACAGCAAAGAGTGAAACTACTTGGGAGTCCTATTGAAGATAGATGAATACATCAACTAAAGAACTCCATCAGGAGTTGGTTTAAATACAACCAACGACATTTAAGTGTTTCACTCACACACTAAAATTATAGTCAATAATAAGCAAATTAGTTCTACAACTTGAAGAAGCTAGTGAAGCAACCTGGTCTTTTACTTAGAGTCGTCATAGACTTTGTGTAATAGGTTGGTTATTGAGTCATATTGAGTTGTAATCTTTAGTCTCAGTGAATTATAAACTGAGTTAGGATTAATGTCTTCAAGTTGGGGAACTCAAAAACTTGGGAATACTTATCTTGGGAAGATTAGTGTTTTGTAGAAGTAGGAGTTAGAAGTTTTAATTCCAAGTTTACAAGAAGTCTTGTAATTTGTTGATTGTTGAGGCTCAAGAGTTATAGTGAAGTTTGGGTTAAATCCTGTTGAGGTACAGGTCGTGGTGTTTTACACCTTTCTTTAGTCGGGTATTTTCTACGTAAATATATTATGTTCAAGGTTTACTTCAGTGAATCAAGTTAGCTTACGTGTTCCACAGATAGGCAACTAAGTAGAGTAAAATATTAAAATTGGTCGGGCATGCACTCTAACACCATGGATACCCTGGGAAAATTTAATAATACAGAGAAAGACTTAAAAAAATACAGAGAAAGATTCATTCTATCAACAACCAAATTATAAAGGCGAAATGGTCTAGTGTATCCTTGTACGTATGCGTGTTTGTAAAATGAATACCTTTACTTAGACTTTTGTCATCTGAACCCTCAACTCAATAAAACTCAATATTTTAAATCGTATTTCAGTGTGTAACACAATTGCTTCCATGTCAGCTTCCACATCATTTTTAAATGTTGCATTAAACATAAGAAATTAAATATTAAAATAAATTTATTTAAATAAATAACTTTTACAAATTGTAGAAAACTTTCAATAATCATTTTCTTGATGTTTGCTCACAAATTAAACATCAAATTCATTTTAAATAATTGAAATTTTTCTTCAATTAATTTAAATTTCTAACTATAAATTCACATACA
>NW_025869663.1:0-6577 GCF_002878395.1 Capsicum annuum
AAAGTTAAGCTAAGAACCCCTCATTCATCCAAAATTGAATATTCGATTCTGCAAGGGTCTACTTTGAACGTGTATAACTTTTGATAGACATGGAATTTTGCATCTTAAGACCCACCAAATTATCGATAATTGAATTAAATTTCCAAAGATCTAAAGTTCTACAAAATCTGATAGCTGAGCGAAAAGTTATGGTGTTTTCGGTGAGAGGCAGTAAGCCGACGCGATCTTGACGCGTCGCGTTGACTGCGCCTTTACACAAAACCTGACGCAAATTTAAAGTTGTTTTACGTATTATTTCAGTTCCTAATGGGTCTAGGAGTATTTTGGTCACTTTCCCTCACCCAAAATCCATCTATAACATAGAATTTCAACCCCAAGAATCCAAATATGCCTATTATTCACTCTTCCTCTCAAAATCAATACCCTAACACCTTCCCCCAAAGATCAAGAACTCATCTCTAGGATCAAGAATTCCATGAAAACTGATTAAGATTCAAACTCTATTCCTCAAACTATGAAATCTAAGGTACGTGGGGTTTTTCTAAAACTACATGGGTTGCTTTACACACTTCGAATATGTTTTAAAGTTTAGAAATCATAAGTTTACAAAAGGGATTTGGAATTTACATTTCAATTGTGCATTATGAACTGTTAAATGAAATTACTGTTTTGGTCTTGAGGCCTTTTCCCCTAAACTGATTTGTAATCTTATATATGTATATATATATGTCTAAATGTGATAATTGAATTGAGAACATGACCATTTACGCTCCCTCTCATGTTGCAACTCCTTCTTGATTCTAGAATGTTATGAGTTAAAGAATGTTATTTAGAAGCATGGTATCAATGCTATTGACTATTGTTGAATAATACAAGATTAATTTTTAATTGATGATGATAAACGTTGAGTATATATATAATGAAAGAATTTTCATGATTTGTCAAAATACATGACCACCACATGTTTGTTTGAAATTGTTTAAAAGGATGAGAATCTTTGCATGGTTTTGACTTATGCTTTGAATATGAATCCTCTTATACTTGTCTAAATACTTCTGTGGTCTGAACATTTTTTTTAAATGAGAAAATCTTGCATGATATAATACAACTTGCAAGTCTTGGTATGACGATATCTATACAGACAATGCCATGGTAATTCAGAATAGAACAGAATGCATATTTTCATTCAGATTTTGAACTTAGAACTATGCATGTGCAGAAAAAGTTTAAAATGTGCATAAAGAGATCTTAGGTGATTACCTGAAGAAGGCACAAGTTCAGAAAACTCATTACCCGAAGTTGTATTTTGCTGATACTGGTTATTATGTCCCATAGAGGGATTATATGTTGGCCTAGTGCCCTATGGCGTATCAGAATTAGAAACTCGAACTCTTGTGGCAAACTTGGGTTGGGGGCTTGGCTGTCTAGTTAAGGGCGGACTCCATATAGCCCATGGGGTCGTAGAATTATGGGGTGTACCACCTATCTCATAAGTAATACAAAGAATAGAACTGCATTGACAAGAATATTTTATGATTATCAAAGATTTACCTATGTATTTTTAAACTATATCATGCATTATGTTTTATGAGTTTCTCTCATCTATTTTTCATACATAAATACATTATTTTGGATTGCTCTGTGTACCGGTACAATTGTATTGACCCCTTATATTTCAGGGTCTGAGGCTCAATCTAGAGGTCCTGCTAAGCCGTAGAGTTATTCAGACAGAAGAATGCAGTTGGTGAGCCTTCTTTGTCCAAGAAGGCATGTTTCTTTCCAGATACTTGTTACTTACTTTGGTTTAGGTCAGCTGGGGGCCTTGTCCCAGATTTCAGACAGATGTCACTTTTAGTTGTTAGAGATTTCACAGACTAGTGTCAGGTGGTTTGAATGTTTCATGAACTCATTGTTTTTGTATTTTCCTGTTAAAAAAAAAATAGTGACCATGTTTTCGTCTCTACTTATATTTTTGCGTCTTTTCTTTATTATATGAATGTTGTGCATGATTACCAGATATAGAAGGGCGCTCGGGCCTCCATGGTTTGGGATACCCGTCACGGCTAGAGCCCTGGCTTGGGTCGTGACAGGGCCATTTTCTCACTGCCTCAATCTTTTGGGGGTCACCCTTGATCCCCTCACTAGAAACAATGTGCCCCAGGAAAGCAACAGCACTAAGCCAGAATTTACATTTGGAAAACTTTGCACATTACTCATGATCTTTAAGGGTCTGAAGGATGATTTGAAGGTCATTGTCATGATCCTCCTCATTCTTAGAATAAACCAAGATGCCGTCAATAAATACTATGATGAACAGATCCAAAAACCCCCTATTCATTAGGTCCATAAAAGATAGACATGACTAAGAATTCATAATGGCCATACCGGGTTCGCAAAGCCGTTTTGGGAATATCAACCTCCCTAACCTTCAACTGATGATACCCTGAATGAAGGTCTATCTTGGAGAAAAATTTGGCACCC
This sequence comes from Capsicum annuum, assembly GCF_002878395.1. Taxonomy (NCBI): domain Eukaryota; kingdom Viridiplantae; phylum Streptophyta; class Magnoliopsida; order Solanales; family Solanaceae; genus Capsicum; species Capsicum annuum. The sequence continues at coordinate 2,482 of NW_025869663.1, forward strand.
TATAGTTGGTCAAATAGATCATCAATTCTTGAAAGAGGGTATTTATTCTTAACAGTGACCTTATTGAGTTGACGGTAGTCCATACACATATAGAGGGAACCATCTTTCTTATGCACGAAGAGCACCAGAGCACCCTAAGGAGAAACACTTGGATGAATAAAGCCTTTATCAAGGAGGTCTTTTAACTACTCTTTCAACCCTTTTAGTTCTATAGAAGCCATTCTGTATGGCAGAATAGAGATATGATGAGTGTTCGGTAATAAATCAATACCAAAATCTATCTCCCTATTAGGTGGTATCCCTGCGAGATCATCAGGGAAAACTTCTAGGAATTCATTTACTACTGGGACAAACTGAAGGAAAGGACTTTCAGTATTGGAATCTTTGACCCAAATAAGGTGATACAAACAATCCTTAGATATAAGTTTGTGGGCTCTGAGATAAGATATGAACTCCCCCTAGGTGCTAAAACATACCCCTCCTACTTTAACACTGGTTCATTCGGAAAAGAGAAAGTGTCTTTTTGGGTCCTAAATTTTAGTGTGGCATAACACGAATGGAGCCCATCTATCCCCAAGATAGCATCAATGTCAATCTTATCAAGCTCTACAAGTATACCACAGGACCACGATTACAAATGGACACAACATAATTTTGATACACCCTTCTTGCCACAATAGAGTCACCAATAGGGTGGAAATAAAGGAAGGTTTTGGAATAATTTCAGGCTCAAACCCAAAACTGACTACCACATAAGGGTTCACATAAGACAACATAGACCCTGGGTCAAGCAACATATATACATTACAGGAAAAGATTTGCATTGTACCCGTGACCACATTTGGCGAAGCCTCTGCATCCTAGCGGTTAGATAAGGCATATAACCAATTGCGACCACCAGTAGCAGCTGAAGTAGCACCCTTAGGAGGAGGGACTGTGGAGGCGTCTTGGGACTTAGCTCCCCCTGGATTTCCTTCAGCTGACAGGTAGTACCTATGAATGTGGCCCATTTGGCCGTAAGAGTGGCAATTTTGTCTCTCAAAATAATATTTCCCTGGATGGTTCCTCTCACAAATACTACAGCAAGGGAACAATCTAGAAGGTTGAGTTATGCTACCCTAGGACTAGGTATACTACATTTTCCAACCATTATTAGACTGGAGGTTAAAGAACCACTGATCAATTGGAGGTCTGGGCGTTGGGATGCTAGCTGAAGACTGAGCATTACTCTAGAACTTCTTCTTCAACCACTTGTTGCCCCAATTATTACCACCATGGTATTGACTGTTATTCTAGTCTCTAGGTCTAGCTCGCTTAGCTTGCCTCTCCTTCTCCCTCGCCTTATCCAGCCTTTTTTCTACTCTTCGACCTACTGTATATGAACAAACAACTTGGAGAAATCCATGTTTCTATTCAGCATTTCTCCCTTGAATTCCAACACCAGATCATCTGAGACACTGGATGCAAATTACCTCACTAACTACAAGTCTTGGACACCCCAATCTACTGCTTAATGGGACCCCAGGAATGTGACTCAGATCCTGATATATAGGGGTCCATACAGATGTACTGGTACGCATAGCAATCCAAAAATAAAATATATTTTTACGCAACATAGGTAAGAGCTTTTATAAAAAAAAGGTATCACAAAATCATTTGAAAACACATGGGCATAGTATGATGAGTTTCAAACACATTTATTTCCTTTGTAACTAAATTTACTTCAGCACTATTGAGCTAGATGGTACATCCTACAAGTTCATGTTTTCATAGACTACCAAATCTCAGTTTATCGCCAAGATTGGAGTACTAGTGAGGTGAGGACACACAAGATCACAAAGCAGGGTGTCAAAATCCCCAATCAAGTCAATATTTCATGATTGGGCAGACAATCACAAAGTAGGGCTCCTAACCATAGTCCTAAATTGGGACGACATAATTCAAGGTACACAAGATCGCATAGTAGGGTACTAAAGTCCCATGTCAGCAAATCACAGTTTTAAGCCAAGAATATCCTGACTCATGCGTTCTTCGGGTAACCATCCAACTCACATTAGTCTAGTTTTAGCTCTTTAAAAGAAAACATCCATCATACTCACAACCTTTTTTCTTTTTCTTTCAAGGGCAATTTCTCGATGGGGTATCATCATACCCTCAACTTGGAAGTCATTTATAGCCCACCATTTCACAGCCTTTCACATACCAATCATTCAACACATTCATATTGATTATCAAAACCTTAAAACATGAGAAAAAATCATTTGTTTATAAACTAGCCCTCAACATTAGTTTAACACAATTATATTGATCAAAAGAGGCTCTTAAACCATGCTCTCAATATGGTACAATTCATATCATACAAGTACATAAACATTATCATGGAATTAAAAGGATTCATAATTCATATTCAAAATCATCCTTCAAGTTCAAAACATATACACACAAATTCGTAAGTCAAGATTGTTAAGAAAAGTAACCTCATGATCAAATTGTTATCACAATGCACAACCTTCTTAAAAGTGAAAACCCATGTTTCAGCATATACATGCTTAAATAACTTTAAAGATTGTTAAAATTCATAAAAACACACGCCCATGAGATTAGGACAGCACCACGTACCTTAGGTTACTTAGTTTGAAGAATAGTGCTCGTATCTTGACTCGTTTCTTTAAAATCTTGAACTTAAAGATGGAATCTTTATTATTGGGAGGGGAGTTAGGGTTATTGTTCTTGATGAGTTTGAGTAAGTTTGGGCATATAATGACCCTAAGATGTTTTAAGTTGTTGTCAACACAATTTGGGGCCTTGGATAAAAGTTTAAACTGTCGCTTCAAAATTTAACTATTTAGCAAAATCCCTTTTTGCTCATCGTGATACCCACTGCGATGCGGTGCAATAACGGTGAGTTACTGGAACTTGATTATTGTCGATTTGCACTTTACTACGATGCGACGGAGGCCCCATCGCTATAGTCACCACGATGCAGTGCTTTGCGGTGACATTCTATTTTTAAATTCCAAACACACCTCAAAACACATTCAAAAAATCTGAGACTCCCCCAAGACATCTCTTTTACAACCCTGAACATGATCAACTCAACAGTCTATGTCTCGAGGTCGGAAGGTCGATTTTGAATTCAGAAGAGTTTAGGAGCTTAAGATATGACTAAGTCCTGAGACACTTAGAAAATTATTAGGCTTTTAAATCTTTAAGCATGCTACTATGTGTGGTATCAAGTCGAGAATGCTATGAGATGTTACATATCCCCTCCATGATATTACTACTAAACCTCAGAATCTACTACATACCTTATCACTTGCTATACTAATTTGCGACACCTAGAGAAAAGAAAATCAAGGTGGTAACGTCACATAATAATAATAGTCGATCTTAATCCTATTATATAACCCATTACGATCTTATTATCATATTCTACTTTCTCAAATTAAATCTACTTACCTATCATACATTTAGACTACTTTCAAAACCCCATAAACATCACTAAGTTTTTCCCTAAGTTAGTCTATACTTATGAATTATTGGCTAATTTACCCCTTTCGATTCACAACCTATAAATGATTTCTACAACCACCATAACTATCCATTATGAACTCCTTCCCTATTTTGAATAAACAACAGTCATAGCCAATCACTTCCTCCATAGACTACCATACAATCTACAAATCTTGCTACTATATTAGTCAATCTCTCTAAAAGGGAAACTCACCTCTCAATCCAAGGTATAAAGCTAAAACTAGCTTCTTTGTGCAAAAGTCACCCTCAGTCTGACTTCTAAACTTGTGACTTAATATCACTAACTTCTGAACCATTATACAATCAATAGGTCATAACACCTTAACATATACTACTACTAGAGTGGAAATACTACTCTAACATTCTGCCATATATCTTTTCCCTTAAGCATGATACTATAATAAAGATTCTAAAAGGGCGTGAATACACTCCTTACACCAGGCTCAAACGCATGATTGAATTAGATAGGGGGTTTATACTAGAATCAACACACTTTGAAGCACTAAGAGACTCCGCTTAAGTCCTTGTGATATATGATAACTTTATGGATACTTCAATCATA
>NW_025869664.1:0-1160 GCF_002878395.1 Capsicum annuum
TGGGACATGTCCCCAAATAACTCCAACTAATAAAGAAATCAATGAGATAATGGAGAAATAATTATTTCCTCAAAAGATAAGGACTCACTTCTAACTTTGATGGCTGATATTTGGAATCTTCTAATGCTCTGGAGCTCGTGTCTTTGAACCTATAGTATAAGACATCATAGCGCGAATGCATCAGTACTTTGAATGTACTGGTATGCATATGAGGTAGGCTAAAAGCATGGAGTTCATATGCATGAACAATAATAATAACTGACTGACTATCATGAGCGTGCGAATACATGCATGAAACATAATAATTGACAATAATACCATGAGTACGTGATTTCTAAATCTGAATACTGATAATATAACAGACTGATAATTGATTTAATCTGATAACTGATAACATGAGTGATTATATATGACAGTTCTTAATCTGATGGAATTATCTGAGTTTCATACTAAATTGAGTTGACTGTATCTGACAGTCTTGAAATCTGAAGAACTATCTGAGTTCTTTTACTGAGACTGAGACTAAAACTGTGGGAGGTAGTTATTTAATCAACATACCCCATATGTGCCATAATAGCTAAACTGGGGTCGAATCTGTGCCCTGATTAGAAGGGTGTCAATACCACGCCACTGGTAAGGACAACGTGTGAGTAACCCTCAGGTAACTCTAGTGAGAATGGTGGGAACCCTCATATAACAGGTTAAGCCACCTCATCTACCCTCATATAGCAGGATATAATGTATCAACATATGCTGGCTATATAGTTCTAGAATGCAAGGATTGCTTCTAGGAATCACACCCTCATATAATCGGTGAGTTTCCATCCTTGGGTTCACTCGAGCTAATTTCTACTCCCATCTGAATAGACATTAAACATGGACTGATAACTGAATTTTGTTAACTAATGAAATACTACTGATATATTACAATTGACTGAGTTCATGAGATCATGGAGATTTTCTGAGTCATAAAACTGTCTGAAGTCTAAGGACTCATAGCTTGACTGAGAGTATCATGAAAACATGACATGGCTCTGGGCACACAGCTAAAATTTCGGGTACAAGTACCCCCAGGACTCGATAGAAGGAAATTGACGAAGCATGACTTTATCTAGTACAAGACCCACACAAACAATACATAATTTAATAAGTTGTGGATT
>NW_025869665.1:0-2033 GCF_002878395.1 Capsicum annuum
ATAAACATCAACAAAAAAGAAACAACAACATTTGTTCCAACAACATCATCAACAATAAAGAAGCAACATCCTTTGTTTCAGAACCATCAACAACACCACACCACAAGTTCCAATAATGCCAACCCCACCAACAACATCAATAACTGTATCAACAATAATGAAACAAACAAAATACATACAAAAAAAAATGATACTACCAACAAGGCTTTTAAACTTCTCCCAACAGATGATTTTTTTCTCATATCGTAATAAAAATTCTTAGATTGTTTATTCAACACTTAGAAGTTCCTTTAAAAAATTTAATAAATATGATATGGGTAAATAGTAATTAAATAAAAAATAGATGTAAATAACTTGCAAAGAAGAAGATGAGAATGAAAGAGCAATAATGAACAATATCTTAATATCAAAAGGGGGGATCAAAACAGAAATTTAAGTCAAGAAAAGATATGGATGGGTTTAGATCTGAAAAGATCTTTATGAGTAGAGAAGAGAAAAGAGGAAAAAAGGTTGTAACCCTAAAGAGGAGAGAGAAAAAAATGAGAGTTGAATAAAATAAACTGCAACTGAAGGAAGAGATGAGACAATTTCTATAGATGTATTGTTTACATAGACGTGGTGGTTTTCAATATTCATTAATTAATATTCATTAATTTCATTAATAATTTGAGGGGCACGAGGAATACTAAGACTACTGACATTGAAAAGACAGGACAAGACTGCTTAATGAACTCACTTTTGAGATATCCAAGAAATATTTTTTATCGCCTTTAGTAGTAAGTACTACTACTTGATATTATCTACTCGGACCAGAAGCTTCTTGCTTTAAAATTAAAAGAGAAAAAAAGATTTTCAAACAGATATGTCATCTGTTGCAACATATATAAATATCTGTTTAGAAATCCTAACAGCTTAGTCATCTGTTACAATAGATATAAATATCTGTTTAAAAATCACAACAGCTCAGTCATATGTGACAACAGATGAAAATGTTCATTTGATAATTAATAAAATCAGATATGCCACCTGTTACAACAGATATAAATATCTGTTTGAAAATTTCCAACAGCTCAGTCATCTGTCACAACAGATACAAACATCTATTTGATAATTAAATCAGATATGTCATCTATTGCAACATATATGTACCTGCTTGAAAATTTTCAATAGCTTAGTCGGTTGTTGCAATAGATTTCATTGCAATTGATTTAGGTGGAACTAAGGATGAATGAATGAGCTCGCAGGGTCAACTACCAAACCAATTGAGTCTTTACAACTGCATGGCATTGGTATTGTGTTCATCCCGACTCGAGTCGTCAATCGATCACTCTGAGTTGAAATGATTTCTCATCAACTCAATGTTTTAAAAACTATATCTTTTAAAATTTTTAAAATTAATTAAGATCAATTCAAACCAAATTAGCAATTTCAAAACTTGTCATTCTTTTCTAAAATTACAAATCTTAAGTTCTCGCTCTTCTCTCCCTCTCTGGGTGTCCTCTCCCTCTCAACAATACAAACAACAACTACTCAACATATTGCTCAACCCTTCAAAACAGGTTGATTTTCTTCCTATTTACGACTACATATAGTTGTTTTTTCGACTTCATTCCCACTTGTATCCGTTGTTTTCTCTATCTTTGCATATAACAGAGTTCGAGAAGAGTTCTACATTTGTTCTTTATTCTAAAAAATAGGGCTTTTTAGTTAATGATAAAAAATGACTTTTAGTTGTATTATCTTTGAGAATGGGTTAACAATTTTGAGCTTTGATGCTAAAAAAGTAGGAAGCACCCGAGAAAACCCTAGTTTTTCTCTCAGTGTTTTGTTGATTGTCGTGGTATTGTTGGATGGTATTTGTGGTATTGTTGGTGGCTGTTGTTGGTGGTGTTGGTATTTGTGTTTTTTGGCGGTGGTCTTGGTGTTGGTATTGGTGGCATTGGTTGTGGAATTGGTTGTGGTGGTGGTGGTCCATCTGTTGCAACGGGTGAAAGATCTGTCCGGAGATATTAAATAGGTCTTCAAACAGATTT
>NW_025869666.1:0-3156 GCF_002878395.1 Capsicum annuum
ACAATAATGTTGTAAAATAAATAATCATGAAAACAATGATATGTAAAATAGTGAATCCTTCCTATTTTTGGTAGAAAATAATAGAAGTCCAAATTGCCTTATACTCCTATTTTTTAATTTATATTTAAATATTTAGAAATGAAATAATTGAGAATCTTACCTATTACAAGTCTTAAAAATCTTGACAGTATAAAATCTTCATTCCACTAACAGTATATATTGATTAATCTCTATTATCATTAACTCGCGTGTCAAACCATTCATTTCTTTTTCCTCGTGTCCTCATTGCCACTGTCACTACCACTTCCTTCTTTGCCAGTTCATATCAACAATTAAAATAATCATTATGCATTTACGTAAGAGATTAATTCACTCTGATACAAGTGAGTGCAATCTAAATTCATCAGGATGTTGAATTTTAATATATGATATAAATTTATATCTAAATTAGAAATCATAACGAATAGTAAATTTGAACTTCATAATTCATCGCCATAACAGATAACAAAAGAAATTATATTCTTTTAAAAATCAGATTTTCAATATTTACATTACAAAATAAATAAAAATCTTTGATTTTCATCATAATTACTATTATTAGGCTCATAATTAAGTCATAACTATAACTCAAGAACTAAGTTCTAAACATTACTTTAGCATTAATATCATGATATTTATTCATATAATTTGCTTGTCAAATGGAGTAGGTGTAATTCAATCAACTCGTTGACTTTAGGTGTAAACAAATTAAGTGCTATAATTTGGTGGATTATGATCCACGTGGCAATAAGGTCCATAATTGTCAAAGAAAAGTTGATTTTTTTTCAGTCAAACATAATCTTTACTCTCAGTAGATGTGTAATTATCCATACAGCTATAACCCACACGTGTTGCGTCGTCACCACTATCACCACTTTCTCGTTTGCCAAGTTTTCATCACATGCAAAAAAACTTACACGTATAATTCAGACAAATTACGTTTTCGAGTTTGGAATTTTTTCGTTCTCCTTCTGTCCTCACTATCACCACTGCCAGTACCACTTCCTCCTCTGTCGATCAAATTCCCATCACTTCCAGAAAAACTTAGATGTATGATTCTAACTGATTCTTCAAGTCTTGTTTTTGATTTCTTCCGATCATTTCACATCACACAAAATTCAAAAAATTACCTTCGAAAGACCTTAAAAATTATTAAAATTATAATTATAAAAAATAAAAAATTTAAACTAATAATTTGATACTATTAAAACTAAAACATTTTAGAAAAAACAACCCTAAAGTTTTATTTAATTTTTTGATTTTTCTTCAAAGATAAGATTTTTCTTCGATATTAACATAAGACGATGAACATTTCTCCCCCCATATATATACTAGTACTACTATTATTTCTCTTATCATTTTTTTTTAACTCTATCCTAATTACTGAAAATTAAAAGGAGGATTACACTAATTAAACAAGATTACAACTAATTAATTAAAAGACATTTCAATAAACCATGCAAATTCTCCGATCATCAACTTCTGCAATTTCACTTGTTCTTGGGCACCGATGGAAAATTGAGGTCGATCTGAATGTCCTTAGTATTGTTACCTATAAAATCAACCACTGATGAAGAATCTGACTCGCTGAGATCTCCTGCATCGGAACCCATGATTATGGATCTGAATCTGTTAGTATGAAACATTTCACCACGATCAAGACCACTACCACCACCACGAGCATTCAGATGATTTTGAGCCTGGGAGGAAAATAACTTACTTCCTAGACAGTACGAGGACCTGCCAAGGGTTAGATCCAACGAAAGCGGTGATGATTCAACAATCACCAGTTCCTCAGGAACCTCCACCTTCTTCATCTTGGTCATCGCAGTGGATGATTCAACAGTACTCACCTCACTGGGACTTCGAGTTACATCAATAGGAATTGGGAAGTTTGTCTTCGCCTTAACACCTCGAAACTCTATGGCTGCTGCATCATACGCCATCGCTGCCTCCACTGCTGTGTCAAATGTGCCTAACCATACTTGGCATTTCCTATGTGGATCTCTTATCTCTGCCGCGTATCTCCCCCATGGCCTCTTTCTTACTCCGCGGTAATGCACCTCCTTTTCTGCTGCTATAGCTACCGCCGCCGCCGTACGTCTATGCCTACGTGCCATTTTTTGGGGAGGGGGGATAGTAATGTGTTTTTTTTGAAGAAGTCATAAGGCTGAGCGAAAGTATAGGGAGGAAAGAGCTGCTTAAATAGAAAAGTGGCGAAGGAAGAAACCAAAAACTTAGTCAGCAAAGGGAGTGTTGGACTTGACTGATGTACTTGTGGGACCACATGTGATACGACAGTTTATTGCTTAATTAAGAAATTTTTTGATAATAGTGTCTTAAATATTTACTTTCTTCATTACTTTTTAATTGCTTATTTTTTTTAAGTCAAACGATATAAACTTTGATCAGCATTTTAAGATGTATTATTTAATCAAATTAATTTTTTTTTTTATAATTTATAGTAATTTTCATGTTGTTTGTGAACATTTTAATTTTAATTTTAAAATAATTAAATTAATCTAATCTAATTTAACTTTGAAACTTAGTCAAATTGACTTACGAAAAATGCGAGGAACAATTTAACAGGAATGGAGGGAATATAAATTTTTCTCCTTCCGTCCTAATTTATATAAGTCACTTTGTCTAAACACAAATTTTGAAAAAGGAAGAAAGATTTATGAAATTTATGATAAAAAATAAGTCATAAGTGTTTGTGTGACTATAAATTATTTCATCAAGGATAAAAAAAAATATTTAAATTGTTACTAAATACAGAAGTGTGTCATTCTTTTTGGGATTGACTACTAAAAATTATAGAAAAGTAAACCATATAAATTGAGACAAAGGAAGTAATATTAATCCTTATTATTATGTTTTAACTTTTGAATAGTTGATATGTGCACCTCTCCGAAAAACAACAATTAAGAATAGAGAATGTATATTAAGAAAAAAATTTAATTTTTTCTTTGTTATATCGTAACGATCCTCCCGGTTGTTTAATGAAATTTTCTCATCTTCTTTATTTTAGCGCTCTCAGTAGTTTGTATATGTGATTTATGACTCACGAAATGAGTTGTACCAATTCGTAAGGTGTTCGGAAGTTATTGAGTTTAG
>NW_025869667.1:0-3403 GCF_002878395.1 Capsicum annuum
TTAATATAAGACTTACATAATTCCATTTTCTTTTTACTTATTATTATCCCATGTTTAACAAATAATCTAAAAATTATTTGTAAGTGTCCTAAGTGTTCTTGTATATTTTGACTGAACACCAAAATATCATCTACATATACTAATATAAAATGTTTATACTCTCCAAATATGTTATCCATCTTTCGTTGAAAAATGGGCGGTGCTGTCTTTAAACCAAACGACATAACTAACCATTCAAAATGTCCACCTGGACATGAGAATGCCGTCCATTCTATGCTGTCTGGGTGCATTTTGACTTGCCAGTAGTCTGACTTACAGTCAAATTTACTATATACCTTTTTATTTTGAATTCTATTAATTAACTCACTTTTATTTGGTAGTTTATATGCATCTGTTCTAGTGTGATCATTTAATCTTTTATAGTTAATTACCATACGAGCTTTACCTCTTATTTGTTTACTATGATTTCTTACCATAAAGGCGGCCGATCTATGTCTAGAGGTAGATCTTCTTATTACTTCTAGCTGTAAAAGTTCCTTTATTTGTATATCAAATTCTTTAGTATCTTCATTATTTGCTTCTATAGGTGCTATTTTTATAGTGTCTTCTGTATTAATTATATCTAATTTACACATTATCTCGTTAGCATCCCAATGGGCTAACGGTCTTTCTCCTATTATTTCCATTTTATCTAGTATAGATATTATATTTTTTAAATCTTTTGGACTGTTTATTATTCCTATTTTATCCATTCCTTTTCTAAAATTATAAAACTGGGTTTCTACACTTATTAGGGTATAATTCTTTTCTATATATGTTAAGCATTCTTGTCCTTCTGCATTAAGTAGAGTATAATTTTTTAACTTCCTCTAGGTTTTCTTTTACATTTTTGTTTTCTTTTAACAGGTTCCTGTTTTGGCATTGATTATTTTGGCAATCGTCACAACATGTTTCTGGAAGCAAACTCATTTTATGTGTGTTTAGTGTTCTATATACTGTTGGCAATGTTACTGTTTGTACTGGTGTATAAGTTAAGTTTTTAAAAAACATTATTCCATCTCTTGTTAAGAGACATCCTCCTTTATTCTGGATACAAAATTGTAGTCCGATAACAAAATCTGATCCTATGTTTAAATCTCTTGCTAATATTTTATTAACATTGTAAATTGGGTTATAGAATTTATTACATGTATTTAAAAAACTTATTTGTGCTTTTTCTATGTAATAATTGTAAATATTTTGTGATCCATCCATTTGGGTGGCTGTTATAAGTCTTTCAAGTACTTTTAGTAAATGTTCTGGTACTATTTCTTTATTGATTACACAGCTAGTACATCAGGGATCTACTAATGCTAAAGTTTCTATCTCCACATCTTTTATTTTAATTTTTACTAATACTTTTATGGTAGAGAATTCTTTATCTTCATTTCATATTAGACTAGTGTCATTATCTTCTAGATTCATAAGTTCTGCCTCCAATTTTTCTAAATGTATAACTTCTTGTGTATATGTTTCTTCTATGGCGATTTTGGTTTTTCCTTTTTCTAGGATGGTTAATATTTGTTCTAAATCATTTACTCGGGTTTCTAAAGTAGATACTCTTAGATTTAGGATTTGATTATTTGTATATTTTTGTCCGTTATTTATTTCTGATTCTATTTTTATTTTTAAAGTGTTTTCTATACAATTTATACACGCTTCTAAGTAACATTTTTTGCATTTAGCTCTGTTGTCTTTACTTGGATACCAATTGCATATACGACATCTATTGCTGTCTAAACCTTTGTTTCTTTGAAATTCATGTATACATTCTTGAGTAACATTCATTAAATTATTGATTACTAGATTGTTTAAGTCTAGATCCTGGTGCCAAAAATTCATTAAATTATTGATTACTAGATTGTTTAAGTCTAGATCCTCTATCTCTTGTCCTAGCTCATTAACTAAGTTATCTTCTTCTGATTCTGAAGAATCTAATTTTGGATTATCTTTATCATTTATATCAATACTTATTATTGAGTATATACTTTCTGTAGCTGACATGTATTCGTCTATATTTAATAAAGTTTCTTGGAAATCCTCTATTAGTTAAGAATTTATAGTTCTATTATTATTTCTTTTAGGACATACATTAGCTAAATGGTCTATGCTTCCACAAGTATAGCATTCTAATTTATTTTTATAATTTCTATCATTTCTATATTTCCTAACATGTCTATCTCTATTTAACCACAGTTTTCTAGCTTTAGATTTTCTTAAGAAGTATTGTTTACGACTATATGGTTTTTGATTATGTTTTTTCTTATATTTTCTATATTGTTTCTGATAATAATTCTGGGTTGTGTATATAACAGATTTAAATAAATTCATCTTATTTCTTTTTAATTGTTTTTGTATTTGTATGTTTGTACATTTTTCTGTTAGTATATTCATTATATGTTGTGTTCTATGCCCTATTGTCCATTTTAGATTTGAGTTGGCTACTACACCATCTCTTTTATACCATCTATCTTCTATTTCTCTTCCTAAAGCTCCAGATAATTTATTGAACAATTTTTTGCCTAATTCTTCATTAAAAGTGTTTCCGCTGACAGTGCAATAATAAAAATAGTCTTGTAGGAATTTCTTTATATATATCCAGTGTGAAATACTTAATTGTTCTAGTTTGATTAATGCTTCTTTTTGTAGTGCTAATAATCCACTATTTGGATCTTTTCCAGTTAATAGCATATGCATTTTGTTTGTGAAATTATAGGGATTTGGTCCTATACTTAATAAAACCTGGAAACCATATGGGCAATTTGTCTTAAAACTTTCCCATGTGGCTTTTGCGGATTCCCCCAAAAAGGTTTCCAAATATTTATACATTGTTTTCGTATCTGTTTCTGTATAATGTCTAAAGTAATCTGCTGCTACTATTCCTTTTCATAAATCTCACTGTATCCCACATTTGTGGGTCGTGTGCTGCTATATTTAGAATTTTACCTTTACTACCTCCTTCTTGTAGTTTAATTGGTTCTTCTATTGGCATTCTCTTACCTGCTGGGTTTATATTATCTCCTCTAAGTTCTGTATCTGTGTTTATCCTAATTGCTGGTTTTCTAGGTACATTGCCTGTACTATAATCTATTGGTTGGGGATTAGGGTTTGTTTGTTGAAATGGGCTAGCACTTGAAGAGCTAGTTGGTTCTAATTCTGCGAGTTCTTTATAACTTATTGTGGAACTTAATACAGAAATTGTGTCTTCATCTTTTCTTTTAAGGAATAATTTGCTATTTCTATACCCTAAATTATCATTTCTCTCTAAACAGTTTTTAAAATGTTCTATACATTCTTCTATTTTCATTTTGTCCTTTTGACATCCTTTACATTTAAAAGTTATATATTTATATTCTTCTGCTAA
>NW_025869668.1:0-12414 GCF_002878395.1 Capsicum annuum
TAGATTAACTCCTCGTACAAAAGAAAAGGCAAAAATATTTTCATTTGTATTTGCATTATATTTGTTTAACAACCAAACAAAGATGAACTAAATCTAGCATTCAAAGATGAACTAATGCTAGATTTAGTTCATCTTTGTTTGGTTTGTTAAATAAATAACATGCGAATGCAAATAAAAATATTTCTGCCTTTTCTTTTGAACGAGAAGAGAATCTAATGAGGTTGTTTATGGTAATTATGTGTAGTTATTGCTGAAAACTTCCTTATTTTCGAATGTCTTTTGAAGACTTTCGTATAAGACTTCCTTGATATTGAGAGATTATTAATAATGCCTTCTGAAGACTTTTGCTTAGGCAAGAATTTCTGCTGATGTGTAGACTTTTGCATGGCGGATATTTTGTCATCAACAGAAATTCTTGCTATAGCGAAAGTCTTGGGATGAAATAACTAGGAATCTCTCAATATCACTTGATCTTGAGAGATTACTATTGGTGTCTTCTGAAGACTTGCGCCCTGGCAAGCATTTTTTGGGATGGTGTAGACTTTTGTATGACTGATATCTTGTCATCTATATTGGAGAAGAACGATCAGTAGAAAGGCTGAGAGATTGAGCTCGTTTGATTTGTGCACTAACTCGAGCTAAGTTTTTTGATAGGGTAATGAGCCTGGAGTTACATAACATTTGATAGGCTTGGTAAAGTCGGTTTAGATAAAACGTTGTATAACTCCTTGCTTATTAATTTATCAAATTCCTTGACGGTTGATTGAGTAAGATGCATTGAGAAACACTTAATAAAAGTGAGTTGTTCAATAGACGGGACCACATCTTAAGTGTGCATCAACATATTTTGACCTAAAAACATACACAACGACCATACATGTATCCTTTAAGACTTCTGAAGAAAGTGTTTTGAAGGGCTTCTAGAATGCCACAACTTCGAAGATGATGTTCCTGATTAAGCTCACAAAAGATCAGGAACTCTATACCAAATTCAAAGACGGCAACGATAAGCTTGGATACCAAATCAACAAGCTGAAGGCAAACTTCAAAATTATCGAAATTCACATACTAAAGCAAGTCTCTGATCTTCTCCAAGATATGTTGAAAGCATGCTAAGGCTATAAAATACAATCAATTATAACTATATTGCTAAGGAAGTAATGATACTCAATATACCTTTCAATCTTGTTTGTGGTTCTGATCAGGTCAATAGTAGTGGACCTAATTGGAACCACAAACAAGAAGGCATGGGATGCAATTTAGAATTCAAAAATTGTCGCCTTCACTTAGATTCCTTACTTTAACTGCAGTTGCTTTTGGCGCAAGTTTTTTAGACTTAATGTACATAATTTCAACCCTCGATGCCCGTAAGGCTGCTTTCTTGGTCTTCTGCTATTTTCTATCTTGGTATCCCTACCACGCTACCTAGTTGCAGCTCCCTAGAAAAGTGACTATCTGCACTATTTTTCTCTTAGAGAAATAGCAGATGGATTTTTCATTATCGGATACTATTTCATATTTGCACTTGATACAGATTTATCATGTTGTAAGATAATTTCATCGGTCAGATTCGCTAGAAGTTACTTTTTACCCTATGTATCCTCTTCAATTAGCTCCCAGATGATATAGTCTTTCACCAACCACCCATTTTCTCTCAAAGGCATTCTCCTACTGCACTTTCTGGCATATAATCATCACCCCGAGCAAGCCAACCATATAAATTTGGGCTAGGACAATAACTATATTGATTTTTCGTTCTTGTTAGATGCAGTGTTAGTATTCGAAGGCCTTCTCAGAGTCCAATGCACCCTAAAAGTTAGTCCAATCACTATTGAATCTCTTTACAATGACTCCAAATGTAGATCCCTTCATAATGCTTGACACATAAACATGAGCAACAACCGACATTAAATCTTAATAGGATATCAGAACCATATTCATGGTCCTTCAGCCTTATCAGTTCGGACCTACCAAACTTAACTATAAGATTGCAGATATCTTGTTTGAATGATCTATGACTAAGCGGTAAAAACAGCATTCACAAAATCAGTGTACTCTATGTGTGTTTTCACAATAACATTATTAGTAATACATACCTCCCACATATGAAGTGATTCTATCTGCATGCAGCTTATTCCTCCAAACCCATATTTACTACAACCTCTTGTGATGGTCGAACAAAAGTTGATCAACTATCAGTTCCTTATATCTACAAAGAAGAGGAAAAAATTGACATCACAAAAAAAATATTATCTATTTATTGCAACAGATGTAGAGTCTGTTACAATAGATATGGAGTCTGATGCAACAGATGTGGAGTTTGATGCAACAGATATGGAGTCTGTTGCAACAGGTGTAGAGTTTATTGGAATACATCAAACCAACCTTGTTGGTATTTTGATTTGTTCCAACAGTTGCTCCGTCTGTTAGAACATCAACAACAACATAAACTATAAAAAAAACAACAAATAAAAAACATTAACAACAACATTTGTTCCAACACCATCAATACCATCAGCAACAATAAAAAAGCAATATCCTTTGTTCCAACACCATCAACAACACCACAACACAAGTTTCAACAATGCCAACCCCACCATCAACATCAATAACAGCATCAACAACAAACAAATAAATAAAATACATATAAAAACTGATACTACCAACAAGACTTTTAAACTTCTCCCAACAGATGACTTTTTTTGCATATTATAATAAAAATTCTTGGTTCGTTTATTCAACACTTAAAAGTTTCTTCAAAATTTTTAAATAAATATGATATGGGTAAATGATAATTAAATTAAAAAATAGATGTAAATAACTTGCAAAGAAGAAGATGATAATGAAAGACCAATAGTGAACCATACCTTAATATCAAAAGGGAATCAAAACAATAATTTTAATCGAGAAAATATAGGAATCGATTTAGATCCGAAAATATCTTTATGAGAAAGAGAAGAGAAAGGAGAGAAAAAAAGGATGTGATAATCCTAAAGAGGAGAGAAAGAAAAAGATGAGAGATAAATAAAATAAATTTAGGATTGAAGCTGAAGGAGAGATGAGATAATTCTAGATGTATTGTGTACGTAGACGTGGGTTTCAGTATTCATTAATTAATATTCATTAATAATTTTAGGGACGCGAAGAAGACTAGTGATATTAAAAAGACAAGATAAGACTATTCAATGAGCTCATTTTTGAGTTATCCAAGAAGAAACTCTTCATTTTTTTACCACATTTTGTAGTACAACCTTATCTACTCGGACAGAAGCTTGCTTTAAAATTAAAAAAAAATCAAATAGATATGTCATCTATTGCAACAGATAGTAATATCTGTTTAAAATTCCCAATAGCACAGTCATATGTTATAACATATACAAATATCTGTTTAAAAATTCCAACAGCTCACAGATGCAAATGTCTATTTGGTAATTAAATCAGATATGTCATTTGTTACAACAGATATCAATATCTGTTTAAATATCCTTATAGCTCAGTCATCTGTGACAACATATGCAAATGTCCATTTGATTATTAAATCAGATATATCATCTGTTACAACAAATATCAATATCTGTTTGAAAATTTCTAACAACTCAGTCATCTGTCACAATAGATGTAAATGTCTATTTGATAATTAAATTAGATATGTCATCTGTTGCAATAATTATGAATATCTGTTAGAAATTTCCAATAACTCATTCATTTGTTCTAACAGATTTATTTCAATTGATTTATGGGGAACCAGGGATGAATGAATGAGTTTATAGGGTCAACTACAACTTCGATTGATTCTTTGCAATTGCATGGTGTTGGTATTACATTTATCATGACCCGAGTCATTGATCAATCACTCTAACTTGAAAATATTCTCATTAACTTAATGTTAAGCTAGTACCTAAATTGATTTAGGTGAAACTAGGGATGAATGAGTTCTCATTAACTTAATGTTAAGATAGAACCTTAATTGATTTAGATGGAACTAGGGATAAATTAGTTCATAGGGTCAACAACAACTTTAATTAAGTCTTTGCAATTGCATGGTGTTGGTATTACGTTCATCCCGACCCAAGTGACCGATCGATCACTCTGAGTTGAAATGAGTTCTGATTAACTTAATGTTAAGATTAATAGTACCTAAATTAATTTAGGTGGAACTATGGATTAATGAGCTCATAGGGTCAATAACAACTTCAATTGAGTCATTACAATTGCTTGGTATTGGTATTGCGTTCATCCCGACCCGAGTCATCGATCGATCACTCTAAGTTGAAATGATTTCTCATTAACTTAATGTTAAGATTAATAGTACCTAAATTGATTTAGGTGGAGCTATATATGAATAGTTCATAGGGTCAACAACAACTTCAATTGAGTCATTGCAATTCCATGGTGTTGGTATTGCATCCATCCCAACTTGAGTCGTCGACCGATCACTCTGAGTTGAAATGAGTTCTCATTAACTTAATGTTAAGATTAATAGTACCTAAATTGATTTAGGTATAACTAGGGATGAATGAGTTCATAGGGTTAACAACAACTTCAATTAAGTCGTTGCGATTGCATAGTATTGGTATTGTGTTCATCCCAACCCGAGTCGTCGATCGATCATTCTAAGTTAAAATGAGTTCTCATTAACTTAATTTTAAGATTAATAGTACCTAAATTGATTTAGGTGGAACTAGGGATGAATGAGCTCATAGGGTCAACAACAACTTCAATTGAGTCGTTGTAATTGCATGGTGTTGGTATTGCGTCTATCCTAACCTGAGTCATCGATCGATCACTCTGAGTTGAAATGAGTTCTCATTAACTTAATGTTAAGATTAATAGTACCTAAATTGATTTAGGTGAAATTAGGAATGAATGAGCTCATAGAGTCAACTACAACTTCATTTGAGTCGTTGCAATTGTATGGTGTTGGTATTGCGTTCATCTCGACCCGAGTCGTCGATCGATCACTCTGAGTTAAAATGAGTTCTCATTAACTTAATATTTTAAAAACTATATTTATTGAAATTTTAAAAATTAATTAAGATCAATTCGAACCAAATTAACAATTTCAAAACTTGTCATTCGTTTTCAAAAGTACAAATCAACCCATACAAATTATCCATTTGCGGGAAAAACTTTTTCTTATTTCAAATCTCAAGTTCTCGCTCTTCTCTCTCTCTCAATAATACAGACAATAACTACTCAATATATTGCTCAACCCTTCAAAACAGATTGATTTTCTTTTCATTTTCGACCATATAGTTGTTATTTTCGACTTTATTCTCACTTGTATCCATCGTTTTCTGTATTTACAGGTAACAGAGTTTGAGAAGAGTTCTATATTTGTTATTTATTCTAAAAATTAGGGCTTTTTAGTTAATGATGAAAAATAAGACTTTTAGTTATATTATCTTCGAGAATGTGTTAACAATTTTGTGTTTTGATGCTAAAAAAGTAGGAAGCATCCGAGAAAATCCTAATTTTTATCTCAGTGTTTTGTTGACTGTAGTGGTATTGTTGGATGGTGTTTGTGGTGTTGTTGGTGGTGTCGGTATTTGTGTTTTAGGTGGTGGTGTCGGTGGTCTTGGTGTTGGTATTTGTGGCATTGGTGGTGGCATTGGTTATTGTGTTGGTGGTCCATCTGTTGCAACAGGTGGAAGATCTGTTGAGAGATATTAAATAGGCCTTCAAACAAATTCCCCATCTGTTCCAACTGATGGGTTATCCGTTGGAGAATTTTTTTGTAATGTGGCATAGAATAATTTATTGAAATTTATCTTCCTTTTTTTAAAAAATTATGCAGACATCAAATGCAATGTATTTTTTATTTTTCTATTGATTGTAGTTAAAATATGTCTCCCAAAAGAGAAGAAACTGAAAATGGATAAACTTCTGACTACCCAACAAAAATGGCTAGAATACAAATAGATTCGGGGGAACTTCCTGAACAATCTCAGTTAGGGCAAAATGAAGCTGAGGAAAGTGATAACTCCTTCTCACCAATGGGGCATGAATTAATATCAAAATCTCAGCATTATCCTGTCAAAACCATTAGTATCGACAGTTTTGAGTTGCGATCCGATGGATAACCTTGACAGAGTAACTGGTGATCTTATACTTAAATGTCAGTTGGGGAATTTTTTTTGATGAATTTAGGAGTATTATGAAGAATAAAACATAGACGAACTTTTTAACAAGAGCTATTTTGCATACTTTCTTGAGCTGCCTGCATACCGCACTCTCTGTTTCCCAATGAGCATGGTATATGGTATTCTCAAATGCAGGATCAAGTACGTAGGGGATGGTAAAGTTTTAGAGGTGGAGGGCGAAAAGATGGATGGAATTTAGATCAACTATTGTGGCGTGCTGGTTTATTTTGGATTGAAAGAGTTTTCCATAGTGACGGGCTTGAGATGCGATCGTCCAGAAGAACTTCTCATCAAGGAAACACCCCACAAAGTGTCCAAGAAACACAAGAGAAAAAAAGATAGGTTATTGGGCATTGTTGGACGTGGTAGCTACAAAGCAGATGATTTGATGGTAGATATCGAGGATAAAAATATACCAAAGCACTACAGGGATAAATTATGCTTTGTTTGGTTTGTCTATTCTGTTTTATTGGTAAGAGATGTCAAAAAAGTCATAGAAGATGATTTGTTGGCGCTTACTGATGATTTTGAAAAATTTAACGATTATCCCTGGGGACATGACAACTACTACTTGACTGTCGAATATTTACTGACAAAGCTATCCCCAAAGATGACCACATTATACGGCTTTCCTTGGGCTTTCATGGTAAAATTGATAATAATTTTTACTCATCCATTAATTTATATTGAATATTATTATTATGACTTTTTTTGGCTTGCTTCCTGTTTACATATTTTAGGCTTGGACATGTGAAGCCATTCCTCCCCTTTGAAAGCAGTTCAAGGTTTACTCGAATGAGGTTTCTTAGTCAAGAATCCTTAGATGGTTGGCTGCAAATAACAGTAAAAATATTAAGGAGGCTGTTGATCTCTTTAACCCTCCAGATGATACAGTATGTCTTCTTTTAACTAAAATAATTTGCCTCAAAGAAAGATATTAAAATAGATGTGTCATCTGTTGCGATAGATGGGTCATCCATTACAACATATTACCCATCAACTGCAACTGGTGCAACAAATGGGTAATCTGTTATGACATACGATCCATATTTCGTAATAGATTAACTATTTGTTGCTCTGGTTCTCTGAACCTGACTCAATAGATTATCCATCTACTGCAAATTATTCAATAAATGGGTAATCTGATGCAACATATTATCAATCTATTCTGACATACATATCTGCTGTTGTGGCAGCTAGATTATCTGTTTCATAAGTTGGCTGTGTTAACATGTAACCTAATTAGATGCAAATTAGTATTATACGATTTAAATGCCTCCTGTCTTTTTTTTATAGGTTGTGCATCCTTGGATCTTGCCTGCTCTTGATGAGTTGGGGATGACTTTTTTTCTTACTCTAGGTCTTGTTGATACAAAAAAAAACCTAGGAATTGGCTGGAGCAATATCTATAAGAAGAGCAGTTAGGCAAGGTCAGCCTAATATTGAAGCTTTTCACGACCAACCTACTGCAGCAGAGCTGGGTTCTTCTTCTGGGGTGTTGCTGGTGGAGTTGTTGATGATGATGGCAACCATCCTGATGCTACTGCTATTGTAAGTCATGATTATGAGTATGTTGGTGCTAAAAAAACACAGAAAACACCCCTTGCAAGTTTTCTCTCACCCTACACCGGTCTCTTGTACCCTTACAGTGGTCTCTCTCACCCCTCTTCACCCTCTTATTCTCATTACAAATGCAATGCGTGCAAAGACAAAGAGGATAAACTCCTTGAAAAACTAGAGGCTATTGCTGAAGCTGTCGAGAAGTTGAAATCCAAGAGGGGTGTCATACTATCCAAGAAGGTGAGAGAGCTATACACTCCTACAGTGGTGGTTAAAAGGAAGACAAGACACATTATACAAATACTCTTTGTTATGAAAACAAAAAAATTGTAACTTCTCCCGCTCCAATAGTTGTTGAAGTTCAGGGGCCGCTGAAGAAGGTGGACATATACGCGGCACTTAGCGGCAAGGAGAAAAAGGAACTGGAAGAAATCATGAACGATGAGATGAAACCTCTAAAAGAATACTCATGAACGATGAGATGAAGCCTCTAAAAGAATACACCATGAATTTATTTAACGCCAAAGACTTCAGGAGTATGACAAATATGCACGTGTGGTACGTGGAAAATGTAAGTTTACTTTTGCTAACCTAGCCTTCCAATATACTCCATGAAGAATAAGCTACGTAACAGATGTGTAATCTGTTGCAACAGCTGGGTGTTCTATTGCAACATAATACACATCTGTTGCATAAGTTGCATTAGCTGGGTAATCTGTAAACTGATTTATTGAACCCTCTGCAATAGAATCTTTCCACTGTGTTTTTATTCTTTACAATTACTAACCTATTTAAAAATTATCTTCTTATACCATAGTATGTTGATGAAATTCTCTGCCTTATGAGGGGCAGGCAATTAGCGTACTCGGATGCTTATGATGCTGTCGATAGGATAATGGACCTCAACATCTACAACTATTTAAATGATAGGTACAATGATCTCCTTGGGAAAGCTGGTCCAAATTTGCATAGATTTGATAAGTTAGTTTCTACATTTGAATGGGATGAGGACATGATTAAATATATTAGAGGGAAGAGGCCATATCCACAAGCAAGAGCTGGACTAAGGCAAAGAGAATCCTTGCAGTCATAAATGTGGAAGTCAAATATTTTCTCACTGTTGAGATACTACTCTACGAGAGGAAGATTAAGGTTTATGACTTCAACTTACCAATCTTCAATGAGGACACGTTTTTAACCCACGTGAAACCACTCTTGAAGTTGTTCCCCAAGTTGTTGACGCAGAGCAAGCTGATGTATCATTTGCCGGAGAAAGTCTTAAGGAAGGAATAATGGGTTTTTGAAGGTCAAAATAAGAATACCAGCTTAAAATAAATAGAATCGGTGCAGTGTGCGGGCCGTACTTTCTTGCATACATCGAGTGTTTATCGATCGACACAGAAATAACCGATATATGCGATGCCGTTGTGGGAAAGATGCAAAAGGTCTGGGCTTATGGGGTACTAACTAAATGGTTGTAGCCCGTGTATAAAGAAGAATATGTACAAAGGCTGAAACAAACATGATAATAATTTTTTATTTCAAGCCACTTCACTTTACATGTAGTGGCAATAATTTTATGTCTGACGAAATTTGAATTTTTATAATGCAACAGATTTTATATCTGTTGTAACAGATATAGTACCTATTGTGACAGATTGATTATCTGTTGGAATAGGTTGGTCATCTGTTGCATTATGTTGATATTTCCCAGTCTGTCTATCGCAATAGATATATAATCTGTTGTAACATATAATCTATCTGTTGCAACTGATAGGTAATCTGTTGAAAAAAATCAAGAAAGTAGGAAGACCTGTTACATATATTCTAGCAGATGACCTAACTAAATGGTTGAAGCCCGTGTATAAAGAAGAATATGTACAAAGACAGAGACGAACATGATAACAATTTTTTATTTCAATCCACTTCACTTTACATGTAGTGGCAGTAATTTTTATGTTTGGCGAAAGTTGAATTTTTATAATGCAATAGATTTATATATGTTGTAATAGATATAGTACTTGTTATGACAGATTGATTATCTGTTGGAATAGGTTAGTCATCTGTTGCATTATGCAGATATTTCCAGTCTGTCTGTCGCAACAGATATACAATTTATTGTAACATATAATCTATCTGTTGCAACTGATAAGTAATCTGTTGGAGCAAATAAAAAAAGTACGAAGACCTATTATATAATTTCCAGCAGATGACCTAATTAAATGGTTGGAGCCCATGTATAAACAAGAATATGTATAAAGACAGAGACGAACATGATAATAATTTTTAATTTAAAGTTACTTCACTTTACATGTAGTGGCAATAATATTTATGTCTGGCAAAAGTTGAATTTTTATAATGCAACAGATTGTATATTTGTTGTAACAGATATAGTACCTGTTGTGATAGATTGATTATCTATTAGAATAGGTTGGTCATTTGTTGCATTATGCAGATGTTCCAAGTCTGTCTGTCATGATAGATATATAATCTGTTGCAAGATATAATTTATCTGTTGCAACTGATAGGTAATCTGTTGGAGCAAATAAAAAAAGTAGGAAGACCTGTTATATAATTTCCAGCAGATGACCTGTATGTTGTATCTTATGTTGCAACATATATCTAAATCTATTTGATAAGATATGTCGTCTGTTGCAACAGATGTATTATCTACTGCAATATTTGAATCTAGTATTCCATTTTAATTAACATGTTCAAAACTAAAGATTAAATTATATTCATAGACAACATAAAATGAATTAAACCCTTCAAAAATTACATAAAATAACTCAACAAATAAATAAAATATAAAAAAATCATTATGGGTACAAAGGATCTACTCCACAAATAAATCAACAAGTTAAACTAAAGAGGATTGGTTATTACATTGACAGACTCAAGATATAAAGATCTACTCAATATGGACAAGTTGTTCTACATCCGGTGCTACGAAATTCAACTTTGGTTGTCGTGGATCTTTAACGTCGCTTGCGTACGGCTTCTGAGCTTTTGCTTCTCCGTATTTCCATAAAAGAGCATCATATCTTTTGTGGAGTAATCCAGCATCAAGTCCATCATTTGGTACTTGTAATCCATCGCTCAAATACTCGGCGTAGGCGGCAACAAAAAGACCGCAATCCCTGCATTTTAAAAAAATAGATAATTCATATCTTGCAGTTCATTAAGTGTTGTGAAATTTGTGAAATAAAACTAAATCACGACACTTAAACTTACAGGCTACCAACGTTTTGTTAAGCAATTTCTTCAACATGTTGTACATCAAATGGATTACCCATTTTATCTCAGTATGCTTCAATCGTCGACCAATCAGTATGAACCTTTTGGTCTAAAAAGTCACTCATATCAAGGTAAGTAGGCAATATTTTGACCAGTTTTGGTATCTCAGACGACAGTCCGAAACGTCTCCTTTGCGATATTGAGTCATAAACTCGGATGCGCCTCTCTTTTAGAACGACGACAGCCAACACCCAATGGAATTCATCACTATAATTGATTGGGATGTACACTTCATCGATCAAATACCAAGGTAAGCTAGCTGGAATGTTAAAATCTTTGATGATGTTGATTAATCATTCCTCATTTTGGGAAACTTCCGGCTGTTGTTGACAATACCTATCATGGGCATTATTGATGTAAACTTTGTACAAATAATTGTCTGTCGTATATCTGTATTATTCTTGTGTTTGCAACTTGGCCTTCTCTCGGAGGTAGTAAAAAATAACATCGATGTGCTGCACATATTATCAAATATTTTGAATAACGTGATGAAAAAATTAATGCACAGATGCAATTAAATAAAGTATTAGTTAATAGTAATATGTATGACATTTAAACCTCATCATTCCAGCAAGTTTGGGGCTGTGACATCAAATAGAACCAATTTTTCATTTCGAAAGGTGCAACAACAAAGTCGAACATATCAAAACCAAGACTCGAT
This sequence comes from Capsicum annuum, assembly GCF_002878395.1. Classification (NCBI taxonomy): domain Eukaryota; kingdom Viridiplantae; phylum Streptophyta; class Magnoliopsida; order Solanales; family Solanaceae; genus Capsicum; species Capsicum annuum. The sequence goes on from NW_025869668.1 coordinate 11,662, forward strand.
TCGTTCACTTTGTAGTGTTCGTCATTTTATTTTCCACATGATGATTTATATGTGTTAATGTCATGTTCTTACAATAAGAATTGTATAAACCAATATCTTTAAAATTGATTTATGTACCAGTCAGCATGATACTTTAATAGCCCATCGGCAATCAATTCTGAATAGTCGTTGATCAACTGTGTTAGTTTTTTGGAGCCTCGTCCGAGATATTGAACCCTTCAAATGGGTAATTCTTCCGTTCTCCCAAACTGACAGACTCTACTTTTTCTTATTCTTTGGAAGCAGTTGATGGATTATCAACTGTGATATTATGCTCTTCAGCAGTAGCTTCTACTGTAACATCCACCTGGAAAGCTAGAATTGTTAATGCTAATTACAGATATACAATAGATTATCCACCTGTTATAATAGATGAGTCTTATGTTGCAACAAATGGATCATCTTTTGGGATAAATTAAAACAGGTAAATTAGAGCAGTGCGATAATTTCAAACATATGACCCATTTATTGCAATATAAGACTCATCTATTGCAACAAATAACGTATCTGATACAACAGGTTAGACAACAGTTGCAATAAATATATATATCTATTTGATAATTTTCAGCAGATGTATCATCTGTTGAAACAAATATGTGCTTGTTTGTTTGTTGGAATAGATGATGTACGTTCACCTTCTTCAGCTCATGCTGCTCTCTTGTGGCCTTTGCACACTGAATAATGGTGCAACACAAAGACAGAGGCATTGCAATT
>NW_025869669.1:0-2394 GCF_002878395.1 Capsicum annuum
ATCTCAAGATTGTGGCATAGCTTGTTTTTTAATCTAGAATTTCTATTCTGAATTTTGCACAAAAGAAAAAAGCTACATACGAGAATTAAAATTCAAGACCAAAAAAATAAAAATAGAAAAGTAAAACAATAGCACATTCTTGAGATTCAATGGCACATTCTTCTCTATCATGATCTCATTGCTTCAATTCTTTCCATTCCTGAAATTGAAGTACATATTCTTGGTCCATTCCTTCTCTCTCAAATATTTAGACAAGTTAATTAAAGTACAAATCCCAAGTCCTAAGATTAAAATATTGAGATTATGTATGCAGAGATGGATTCAAGATTTAAATTTGAGACAAGCATTCAGTACCTATTCGAATTATGGTCAAAGTTGTTATGACCAGCTTTCTTTCCTGGGAAAGACCAGATCTACAGTCACACTTCATTGAGTGAGCCTCAACCTAGACATCAACAGACCACGCCAAGAAAACTTAGGAGATCTTACAACCTCCTTCGTCTTCTACTCTCCCTATCGAGGGATCCTATGGATGAAGACATGGTCTCTCTGGATCCCATTGAATTTCATTCGGAGGAGGCTCCAATTTCACAGGGGTCCTATTACCTCCTGAACTCAATTTTAGCGTATTTTATCACCCTTTAATGCTGACGTGACACGTTTATTATATAAAATGGAGCCCATGTCAAAGGTGCCTCGTGAACTAAAAAGATTGACAAAAATATACTAAAATTTAATTCAGGGGTAATAGAACCTCGTAAAGTTGGAGTGTGCCGTAGCAAATTTTATGATAGTTTTGGAAGGTACTAAATCCTTTACTCTTTAAATTTTATTGGTTCGAGATTATATATATATAAGACACGCTCTTGAGATGTCGCTTTTAGAGGAATCTTTAGAGATGATCATGAAAAATGATTATTGAGATATTTAGGAAAGATAAAATCTACGACAAGCTTTATTGTAGAATTATACATCCTAGAAAAAGGGTAACCATAGTTATAAACTAATGGAATACGAAGAAGTAAAGGTGGAAATCGATTGTTTACTTGTTGTAAAGCTGATTAAGTATATGAGAATATATGATATCATCCTCTTAGAACTATTATTGAAGATTGCAAATATTTGTTTAATATCAACAAGATATATACTTTGCGCCTAATCAAACTATATTTCATAAATTTAAACAGGTGGAATACTAAATATAAAACGGCAAATTCTCTAACCGACGGAAAAACAAAAAGTAAGACACATAATTTGAAACAAAAACAAACTTATGAATAGGAATTTATTCAGATCATGAAAGCATCTAAATCATAAAAAGAGTAAATTATAAAAGGTCAATAAATAAGCATATGCTAATAATATCCCTCACCCACTCCTCTATATATATAGTATATGTTCATTTTATATGGAAAATCAAACATGCAATATGAGAGTTTTCTTAAGAAGAAGCAAAAAATATAAGCAAGAAAATATAATGGGGAGTGAGAAATAACAGTGTAATTCTCCCTTGGCAAATGAATATATGTGCAAACCATATATATTTTGGATGACATTATATTATCTTTGCCAAAGGAGAATTGCCCTGTCATTCTTCTCTTCAGTCAGAAAACGGATTCAAAATTTAAATTTTATGATCAGTTCGAGTTCCAAATTCTATCATAGCTTCTACATAGATATATCAGGTTTAAAATTTAAATTTTATGATCAGTTCGAGTTTCAAATTCTATCATAGCTTCTGCATAGACATATAAGGTTCAAAATTTAAATTTTTCGGATTCTATCATATCTTCTGCATAGATTTATCAGGTTCAAAATTTATTATACTAGTATATACACTTAATTGGTAAAATATATATATTCAAATTCGAAATATGATTAGAGTTTCTATGTATCTTGAACTTTTACTGAATACGGTTAATATAAGTTTTTTAATATTTTTTTTTATAATAGTCAATTAAAAGGTGACATTTTCTCAATTTGTGTTATAGGTATTTGCTATTGTTTCATCGATTTAACTTACCAGAAAATCAACTTCTATCGATCAATTAAATTTGTCAAATAATTTCTAAAGCTATTGAATTGCCCTGTCATTCTTCTCTTTAGTTAGTAAGATACGAGTTCAGAATTTAAACTTTATGATTAGTTTGAGTTTTAGATTCTATCATAACTTCTACATAGATTTATTAGGTTCAAAATTTATTATATTAGTATTAAGACTTATTTGATCAAAAAATACGTATTCAAATTCGAAATATTATTCGAGCCTTTATATATCTTGAACTTATATAGTATGTGGTTAATATAAATTTAGTAATATTTTTTATTTTATTTTTATAATCGTTAATTAAAAGGTGACATTTTCTCAATTTTTGTTATAGCTATTGTAGTTGT
>NW_025869670.1:0-2223 GCF_002878395.1 Capsicum annuum
TAAATAATTTGAGATGATAAAGAAGCTTTGACCTTTTGATCGTAAAAAGGATTGTTTTTGAAACTGAGATGAGAAAAGAAATCCACTTTTATTGATTTATTATGAAAGGGGTAGCATGATGGCTCCCATTGTGAATTGTTGAAATATTTAATAGTGGATTTTCTTTTGAAAAGATCTGAGCTAAGTCCGGGAGTAGTCTTTAGCACCGAGTGGGAGGTATAGCAGGATTGGTACTTCCCTAGAACTACGTGCCCCCGTAGGTTGTGAGCCTGATGCTGATTTATATATAGTGATCACTAGTGACTAAAAGATTAAGGTCCTACTCCGATGGGAAGGATAGAACAGCTCTCCCCAACGTGGGTTGGACGTTGGACTCCATGTAGCTCACATGATTTATGTCAGTTATGAGAGACTCCCAACGTGTGTGTGTATTCTCCTATCTAATATGAAAAGTCTTATTCTTCTATTTGAGGTGAAAACATATTTGTTTGAAAGACTGAGTTTGAGAAAGTCATTGTTTTTGAAAGATTTAATGAACATATATTCCAAAGAGAATTGTTATGAGATTTGATTGCTTTGATGATTTGGAATCGAGTTGGAAGTGAATTGAGATTTATTATTATGACTCACATGTTTCACCCAATATATTTTACTCTCTTATGATTATGATGATTTTAATGCGAGCTAAGTGAGTCATTTATATCAGCATGCATAATTTTATAAACTATGATGATATTAAGATATTATTTATATATACATTGCACCTTATATGCTCAGTACGTTTCCATGGTACTGACCCACATATTCGTATGTGGGCTATATTTTCTCGGAATGTAGGTACACGGTATAGTGTACATCTTCATATCCAGTCAGTTTGCAACATTCAGTCAGTAGGTGATGAGTCCTTTTGATTCAAGGACTTGAGTTAGTTATACAATTTGAGAAGTGTTATATTGTCTTTATTCAGTCGTATTGATTTGGGTTAGTCAGGAGTCATGACCCGGCTACCTACAGTCTATACTAGTAGAGGCTTCATAGATAATCAGTAGAAGTTGATATATTCCGTTTCAGTTTTGGTTGTAAAAGCAGAGTTGTAATCTTGTAAATTTATTTTTGTATCTATCATATTCAGAAAAGAGTTATTTTCTGCAAATTTGTATAGATTTATACTTTTAATTCAGTTGCTTATGAGTTATGTCAGTAAAAGGGTTAGCTTGGGGTCACTTGTGACCCTAAGCACCGTGTGACATTTCGAGGACTAATTTTGAGGAGTTACAAACTTGGTATCAGAGCAAAGAGTTCAAGTGTCCTAGGGTGTCTATGAAGTCGTATCCAGTAGAGTCTTGCAGAACGGTATGGAGACGTCTGTACTTTTCTTCGAGAGGATACCGGACATTTAGGAAATGTCTTCCTTCTTTCAAGTCTAGAACCGTGCCATGAAAAGGTTCTCTAAAAAACTTATATAAATTCTTATCTTACTCTATTCTGGCCAACTCTTCCTCATTTCCAAGGTATCAGAAACAATTGAGCTTCATTCTCCATAGATAGTTATGGGACTGTAAGAGAGCTAGAAAGTATCCTATCAGTACTTTTGAGTTCTAAAAACTGAAGTGCTTTATCAGGCCTGTAGAAATCGTGCACAAAGCCTGAGTCAGATGTGATTTAAAATTTCTCCTCAGAATCCATAATGATAATCTATACTTCTCTATTTATGTACTGTTCTTGAGGTAACATGTTTGGCAAGTTCCAATTTCCTCCCTAGATAATGCTCTTATATATGCTAGCAGAAGTTTCAAAAGTTTCATAAAGTGGCTTGAGAGGAGCCTTCTAGTGTGTTATAAGTCCTTCAAATTTAAGTTATGCCCTCTTTCTTATGAGTTATTTAAATAAGACATAGTAAGGTGTATTCTTAGATCGTTGAATATTGTGTATCAAGTTTCTATCTCTTGTATTATGTAATCTTGTTATCATTATGTTTGTGAAAAATCAAAGTCTAGTGAAGCTGCGTGAGGCCTATTTCAATTCATTAGCATAGTTTCTTGTTATTCATATAATTTTCTTAATCAAAATAGAAAACCAAAGTCTAGTGAAGCCGTGTGAGGCTTATTTCGATTCACCAACAACTTGTTGTTCTGGTGTTAGTTGAAAGTGTGGGTTTCTGTGTAGTGACAGAAGTAGTAACTTTTAGTTGAAAGTCTTGTGTTAGTTGAACTTGTGGGTTTA
>NW_025869671.1:0-2763 GCF_002878395.1 Capsicum annuum
CTTCACAAGTCATTGTACTCAAGTCTTAACCAAATAAGTAAATGTGTGACTAAGTTTTGCTCTGAGTATGAGTGGCTGACTTAAAGCCGTAACGACTCGTTATGATTCATTGGATGCAAATCATAGGGAGTCTAGTATTTACCTCAAATGGTTTTGTTTTGACTACGATTGGGCCCTATGAGTCATAGGGCCCTATTATGAGTCATATTAGTTATGTCGTAGGGTCAACCAATTGTGACTGCCTTAGAGATTGTCTTGGCTATGCCTTATGTGATGAGTCGTAATGAGTATATACGAGTAGTATAGTGTCCCGTAGTCATCAACGACTAAATTTCAGCTATTACCTTGAGGGTACATTTGTTGATTCCATCCTTGCCTAATTAAAACCCCGCTCATAAGGCAGTTAAGACTGGTTATTTTTCATTCCCAACGTACTCAAACACGTCCAAAGCTTTCTTAAATTCTCTAAAGTAGCCATACTTAAAGTTTTTGAGGAGTATGTTATCCAAGGGCTCAAGGGTTGAATTTTTCTGTGAAACTTGGCATTTAAAGAATGTTACTATTCCTTAATTGTTAATTTATTAAAAGCATATGTTTTAAAGTGTTGTTCACTGATTATTGTGTGCCTTGTTATTGAATTCATGATTTTATTACTACCCCCGTGGTTTATCTCTTTTTGTAGTGGATAGGGCAGACTTATATTGATATTTGCTCCCTATGGGTGTAGCGTTTAGGCTCGAGTCCCATCTATCTTGTCACATTGGCCTTATTGTGTCCCTTGAGTGTTACATGGCATTGATATTTATTTAGGTACCGCGTCTTCATTATATTGATATTGATATTGTTGTTGTTATTGCTATCACTACTTGAGGTTATTGATATTATTTGATATTATTACTTGTTGTAATAGACCCTCATGGGGTAGCTGTTTAGACTAGTGTTATCTAGTTACAATTCTATTTGTTTGAAATTCTTATTTGGTGGCTTGAGTAGATATTTTCACACCCCCTTTTTACCAAAAGAAATGATTTTAAGTTTGAAAATATTTATTAATAAAGTGAAAAAAATGAAAAACTGTTTGGAAAAAGACTTTTTACAATAAAACTAAAAGTTGCCACATGGCATAAATTTGGTGTGCCAAGTCACCTTTGGAAATTCTTTTTCAAAATGGCTTTTGGCTATTTAAAACTAATCCACAAAAATAGATTCCAGTTAAGGAATTCTATTGATCAATGGGATGGTGATAGGCACCCCTCGATCTCGTGGTTCAACTATGGTCGCTCCATGAACTATATCTACTAGTGTGACGCTATAAAGTGAATAGACCCACAAAACACGTAAATAAACAAACAAACAAACAAAAATTGAAATGAAAGTAATGTCCATTCTGATTTGTATAGTCACAATAATAGAAGAATGTCGAAATGTAAACCCCGTTCTAAACTAATCCTAGACTAAGCTCCACCCGATATTCCGGGACTTTATCACACATAATCTTTGAGTAAAACTCCGTCAGTGCATTACTCGACAAATGAATAAATAAAACCTCGGGGCATTCCCCGACAAATGAATACATAAAACCTAGAGGAATTTCTTGGTAAAATGAATCCAATTTCAATTTCGCGCGGTAAAAATAGAAAACCATCCAAAGACACATTCAAACATTTGACAAATATTAGACCCTAAAATTTGCCTACCCAATTTTGACGTCCTAATCATGATACTATCGAGTTCAATAAAATTGACATTTATTCTAAATCAAACAACCATCAATGAATCAAAATTACTAATAGTCAACTTTATCAATTCTTCAATCCCTCTCCAAATTTAGTCTTGACCATATGATTAACCAATTTTAATGTAAAATTAAATAATGAGCCATGACATTTAAAATTAGTCAATCAACATATCAAAAATTCACATCATCAATCACAAGTCATCACCATTAAACACACCATGCTAAGATAAAATTTATAGGGGAAAAAGTTAAAGAATTGGACCTCAATCAAAGATTTTATTTTGATGATATTAAATTGCTTTATTTGATCTCCACCAAAATACCTCAAATCAAATCTCAAAAACGACCAAACCCGAATTCAAATCTATCTCACTCTAACTGAATTAGCAAAATAAAACTCAAATCAAAATGATTGTTTTTACCAAAATCTTTGGTATTTCATCGTGAAGTAAGGCCAGAATAATATGGATTATCACTGGTTTATGATATTGGAAGATGGTGGAGTTGGTTTAGGGCATGTATCACTAGAGCTGTAGCAATGTTCATCTGGTAATCACCATAATTGACAATAGGGGTCATTTGGTCACCGATTAAAATGGTGTTTCTAGTGAAATTTAGCTGAAAAATTGAGTTTCCTGGATTGTTGTTCCTTCCTCTTTTTTCACTCTATTTTCCTCACTATTTTTTGTGATTTCACTATTTTTATCACTCTTTCTTTGTTTTTATCTAACCAACTCTTTTTCTTTCACCCTTTCTCCTCTTCCTTATTGCTCTCTATTTTTCATTTTCTCTGTCAATCCCTTCTAATTTTTCAATTAATTTTCTCCCCTACTTCACTCTCTCCAATTTTCACTCTCTATTTTCAACATCTTTATTTTCTTGTTTTGCCCTTTTTCTCTATTCGTATGGATATGGGTCTATGCGCATGTATGTATTATGTGTTAGAGGAAAAATAGAGCTCCTCCCTTATCTTTGGCATGATATTGTTGAGTATGTTGTGACCATTTTTGTTTGCATGTGTAAAT
>NW_025869672.1:0-1788 GCF_002878395.1 Capsicum annuum
CTAATTTAATCCAATCTAAATTCAAACATATATACTACTTGTGTTTTCTTTTTTTATAATTGGGGCTCTGATAACATATAAATTCAAATGACTATTATTTATTTAGTTTTAATAAAAAATAAAATTATCCGTAATTAAAAAAAGATTCAGTTAAATTATTGTAGGTTATTACAAGTAGGAAAATTAATAAAAGATCCCTATTTCAAAAGAAGTCAAATCATGGTTTAGGTTCAAAAGGATACAAAATCAATAGAAATTGAAGTTTTAGTATTCCTTTTAACTTTAAGAAGGTCACGTAATAAAGATCAATTATTTTCTACTACTCATGAAATTTACGTGGAGGACTTATGTTAGGTTTTAAGAATCTTTATTATTTGTTATATTATATTATTGTTAGGAAATTTTTGTGAGTTTCTATCCCCTTACGTGAGTTAGTAAGAAATAAAACTCAAGCATATATAAATAATTTTATAGTAATTAAAAATTAAATATAACCATAAACAATTTAGTACCATAATTAATTTTTTTACCTTTTAAAATTGAAAAATAAAAATCTTCCATATTTAGGTAACCTTTTCTTAGATGAAAAGGTTTTGAAATTTTTATAAATTGAGCATTTTTTCTTTCTTTGTTTTGTTCAAGTCTATATTGTAGAGGAATGTTTGGTTGGAAATTTTTGTACAAGGTTAGGGTTTGGTAATGTAGTAATATTTTCCATTACATTAATTTTATTGTGTTATTATTTGTTGTTTCTTCAGGATGGTAGATGAACGTTTGATTAGGCTTTGACAAATTTTTTGATAATGATTAGAGTTTGATCTTATTGTTAGAATATCTCAATTATCATATTATTTATTATACTTTACATGTGGTAGTTGAATGTTCGATCGGGCTTTGAATTTATTTTGTGTAAGATTAGGTTTAATCAACCTGGTTCGTTGTAGTTTATGATATATTACTATATGTTGTTTTGTTATAATTCTTGATGTGATAGTTCACGCCGTAGAAGACGATTAAAATATCAATACTTTACACATGCCTATATGCATAAAGTTGTCTATCTTTGCATTTTAAAGTCAATTGCTATTTTTTAATAAATTTTTTATCTTTTATATATTTTATATCGATTGATGACTTCACATGAAGCATACGTGCGATGCACGTGCACTTGACTAGTATATATATATATATATATATATATATATATATATATATATATATTTTCCCTAAAAGTTTCCTTAAAAACCTGTCATACGTATTTTTTTAATATATATATATATTTTTTTTTTTATGTTTTTTCCCTTTCCATAGATAGAGTTTTCCCTAAAAAGCTGTGTAGGACTTCTAACAAAAAAATTTGCACATTACATTTAATTCCTTATAGGTATGAGATTCTCCCTTTTCTTTTCTTTTTTTCCCTATATTCTAAATATTTGAATAATAATTTAATGATAATTATTTTTAAAAAATAGTGAAAAGACGATTTTGTCTATTGATGAATATTTTAATGAAGGGCAAAATGTTCAAATCACTTTTTTAAGGGGCTTCACATTTTTAATATATTATAGATTATAGATATAGATATAGATATAGATATAGATATAGATTATAGATGTATGTATGTATGTATGTATGTCTGTATGTCAAGAGTTAAAATTCTTAATGATATAATTACCATTACAAATTAAACATGGTTAAATCTTTCAACTTCTTTTAATTGCCCTACTAATATTAGAATCTGTGCGATGCTCAATCCACACTAAAAAGAATTAATCATTGCAAATCATT
>NW_025869673.1:0-24373 GCF_002878395.1 Capsicum annuum
TTTTGAAGCGCAACAATGAAATCATAAGAATATTAAGCCAATATTTCCAAAATGATAAATCCAATTTTAGGGGTAAGAGACATGCCTAAATAATTGAAGACATTGAAAGGAAGTCGAAGGTGGGAGCTTGAATATTGAATCCCTTGGAAAACCCTAGTGTTCAATTGTCTTAAGATTTAATTAGGAGAAAGTATTGTTTTTATTTGATAATAGATGTTAAAAAGTCATTAGCGTGTTTTAGGTAATGGGTAAAGTGTAAATGGAGGAAAAGATAAAAAATGACCCCAATTAAAATGTGCAGGAAAAATAAGGGCTTGTAGGTACGGCTTGGATACCTCAAGCATTTTCATATAACATGGGGAAAAAGAACATGCATTTGGTTCTCATATCTTTCTCAGCTTCCCAAGTGGCTTCTTCTACCTTTTTATTCCTCCAAAGCACCTTTATCGGATATATAGCATTTGTACTCAATCTACAAACTTGACTATATAATATCTGAATCAAGACTTCCTCATAAGATATGGAATCCAAAACTCCAACATCCTCAATAGGCACTATCAAAGAAGGGTCACCCATACATTATTTTATCATACACACATGGAAAATAGGATGAATAGAAACCAAACTGGAACGTAAATCCAATTTATATGTGACATTTAAATTCATCTCACAACTTGATATAGACCAGTGTAATGAGGACTGAGCTTCCCTTTTCCCAAATCTCATGACTCTTTTCACAGAAGAAACATCAAGAGCACACAATCATTAACCTTAAAATCTAAATCCCTTCACCTCACATCCGTAGAAGACTTCTAGAACCTCATAGAAGTCTTAACTCTTTCTCTAATTAGGTTAACCTTCTCCAAGGATTGGTAAGCAAAATAAGGACAAAACAACCTAGTCTTACCAACCTCAAGCCACCCGAAAGGAGTCCTACACCTCCTACTATAATGAGCCTCAAAAGGAGTCATCTAAATAATAGAATAATAGCTTTTATTATACACAATCTCAATAAAAGGAAAATGATCAACCTAATTTCCCTTAAAATTGACAATGACCCATAGCATATCCTCCAAAGTCTGAATAGTCTATTCCACTAGTCCATCTATTTGAGGGTTGAAAGTGGTGTTAATGTTCACTTGGCTTTGATACTAAGCTTCTCACAACTAGAACTAGGGCCTAGTTGTGACGAGTATCTAAAGCACCATAAGTTAGAGACCACCCCCTTAGCCTATCATCATAATCCACTATAGCAAGATCTATGGAATCCACCAATGTCTCCCTATGAAAGATGGACACCACACAACCCTTATAGATTTGTCTAGCTAATATAGAATAACCACCCAAACTAGATATAAAAAAGGGGGAAGAAATATTTTTACGACTAAAGCCAAACTGTACAACCAAATAATGGGTCATATAAGAAAGGGTAGAACCTATATCAAGCAAACAATAAATATCATAGGAAAAGAGTTTAACATACTAGTAAAAATATCTTGGGATGCCTCAGATTTTTGGTAAGTGGTAAGTGTATAAAGATAATTTCGGCCAACATCGGTTCGTGAAGTAGTTCCTTTAGGTGCCAGACCAAAATAGGTGCCAGAGCAAAATAAGTGGCAACCGGGACCTTATTAGCTCCAATGGAAACTTTTGATGAGGGACAATATCATTGCATATGATCAACTTGATCATAATTAAAGCACTAATTTCTCTCCTCCTCACAGTAACCATAGTGATTCTTCTAGCAAAACTAATAAAAAGAATATGGTAAGGCTGACTAATCTCTATTAGCCAAAGATTGAGAAAAATGTGCCTCAGGACCACTTCTAGTTTATTAACAATGATCACTTGAAGGCTTAGGATATGGATCACTAGCAAATGTATAAGAACTCCCCTAATTCTTTTTCTTTGTCCACAGCCTGCCATCACTCCTAATGTTTTGTTGACTTGCACCTAACTATAAGTATTTGAACTTCTTGTTTTGCCTCTCTCCCATCTCCATTTACATTTTTTTTATCCTTTACATGTTGTATATAAACTACTAGCCTTGATATATCCAAATCATTATTCAATATCACAGCCTTACACTCCAATACCAAGTCATAGGACAAACTAGAAGCAAACTTCCTCATTCTAGACGTCATGTAAAACACCAAATATGAGGCATAATGGGTCAACTACTAAAATTTAAGAGAATATTCATTCACACTCATCTTACCTTGCTTTAAGTTTACAAAATTTTCAATCTTAGCTTCCCTCAACTCTTGAGGAAAGAAGTGATCAAGAAATGCATTGAAAAACTCATCCCACACAACAGGATTAACATCATTCCCTTTAAATTGTTCCTACTCTGCATACCACTGATAATCTATATCTTTTAAATAATACTTAACAAACTCTACACCCTAGGAATCAATGGCATCCATCACTTTAAAAATATTCTCTATCTCATCAATAAACCTTTGAGGATCCTCCTCAATCTTATATCCTATAAAGGTTGAGGGATTCAACCTCATGAGACTTCAATGCACTATCATCAGGTCCAACATGATTAGACTGACAATACTACAATGCCACTAGCTGGGAAAGCTTATGAATAGAATGGCGGATCTCTATATTAGAGATATCTCCTTGAGGTCGATGGTCAAAAGTATCACCAGCCCAAGAAACTCGAGGAGGACTAATCGGGCATAATGGAACCCCACATGGAGCTGTATAATCAGGATTACGGACCCTAGACTAGGTCTGTACTTAATAAATAGGGCAAGTCCTCTCCATATTTTCCTCAAGTGGGATAGAGTTTCAAGTAGTGTTTCTATGATCGTCATATATTCGAGGATGCATGATCGAAAAAACAAGCAACCCAGGAGTTAGAGAAGTTTATAACACTAGACTCTATAGCCAAATTAAAACACAAAAAGGGAAACATTCCTAGATGCTCACCCTTATAATTGTGATGCGCTACATACCTATAAAAGAGACTCTATTCAACACAGCATTGTGGACACCCAAAGACCCTGAACCATGATCTAAAACAAAGTTTTTCACGACCCAAACTAGGTCCTTGTCACGATAGGTATATCAAGCCCACCATGAGTAGAAGATGACCCTATTATCCTAACATCCAAAACATTATAAAAGAATATAACAGAAGACAACCAAAAATGGTTATAAAAAGAACAGATAAAAAATAACTATGAGTAAAAATAAATAACCATCCCATACTTTTCCACTAAAGTTTCTAAAAATAAAATACCAAACAAGGCAAGGACATGCCTCCGACCATTACAAAAATACTCACAATTCCCAAAATCTAAAAAGAAACCCTAAAAATTGGCAGGGCTTTTAAAAAGATAGAAGCTTACTATTTGACAATGAATCAACCAACAAACCACACCATTTAATGGTGCACAATAGTAATAGAAAACTGTAGGATCCTACATCATGAAACTGTACATTGTTTAGGGACGATCAATAGGATAAACATTGGTATGTAACTCAGGGAAAGCGATAAAATAATTTCATGTCAAAAGTTACTCCAAATCACATGAATACATTTATTTATACATATATAAGATGTTGGAATAGGGTAAATTTTCATGAACCTGAGAGTTTAAAACCATTAACCTGAACTGTGTAGCTCACTATGTCCTAAGGAAACCCACATGCTATATGGGTTTAATTCCCCTGCTGATCTGTCCTAGTGCGTGTTAGATGTGCAAACTAAGGAAATTTCTATGAAAAGGTGATAAGCACCTAAAATACGCCTCTAACAAAAGGATAAAGAGATCGCAGTCAAGTATAGTAACCCAACTAGGTTAGGGTTCAATCCATAGAGAAGACACAAATTTGTATCTCTAGTTTGCTGAACTCAACGGGCTGAGTAGAAATTAAATGAAAGGGTTTTTTGTTGTAATCTCGAACAAGTATCAAATCTCAACTTTGGTTGTAATCAATCACTGGCGAACAGTAGGATTGTGTTTCCCCTCATTTCTTAACTCAATAGGCTTATCATTCTTTATAGAATCAACCCAGTACCTTTCATACAAAATATAAAAAGTTATGTACTATCAATTATCTTATGGTCTCATTGATGAATTTAATTCTTTGCCTTTTGAGTCTTCAGATGTCGCATTACTAACCCTTATCCAGTATCCTAGTTATCTATTAACTTTTGAGTCTTAAGTTATTAGATGATAGATAACCATCTTACATAGATGATATTAATTAGCCTAGATCAATAGTTAATCCATAAATTACTATTGCAATTTTATTTTCTTAGTCACTACTCCACTAATGGAGTAACTAGTGATATTTTAGGCTGGATTGTATCATCTGAAACCACTAAAACATTTATCAACCTGAAGATTATACAGTACATGCAAAGATACTGGTTGATAAAAACTTAGCACTTCCCATACTGCATCAGTATGCAAGGGTTCCCACAACCCTAGCCATGGACTTTAGCTGCTCATCTTGTGAAATGATTATCAAAATTCATAATGATAAGCATTAAATAATATCACAGTGATCAATAAGTAAACCTCAAACCAAAAACTAAATTATCAACCAAAAACAAAAACAAATTAATCCAAAGATCAAAATCAAATCTTGGAATCAAATATAAGTTTACAAGTGTTAAGAGTGTGTAACCTAACTACAAAACATCAAAAGGGCATTTATAGGATATAAGGAAACGCTGAAAATCAAAACCCTTAATGAAAAAAAAAATTGAGGTAGGTGATCACTTACTTATGCTACCTATGCACTGTATGTACAACATAGGGCCATATGCGGTCCTAAGTAAGTGCCATACCTCCTGCACATCTCCTACAACTCTTTGGACTGAGACCTTCGTCACTTACTTTTTTCATATACGTACCATATATACTATATATAAACCATATGTTCACTTACTAAGTGACAAACTTCTTTTTCCTGCTATTGAGCCTCTGGGCATCAAGTATTAACACCTACTTAGGTCACCTAAGCTTGGTTAGTGGAACATACGCCCAAAATTGCTTTCATAAGTATCAAAATCTTTAAGTTTCATCTTTTTATCCAGTTTAGCATCCAAAACCTAATTTCCTGTAAAACATACCTAAAACAGATCATATCTTACTAAATAACCTAAGAAACTTGCATATTTTCATCATTTTAAATGCCGAAAGTGGTATAAATCCATTGTACATCAACAAACCCTACATAGAATATTTGCATGTCCTCAGGTAACACAATAAAACAAAACAAAAACATGACTCTCACATTGGAGAATCTAAGTTATCTTAGGCAGTCAATAATGATGTTAAGCTCAAACATACTACCCCTCCTATATAAAAAATTCAAAACCAATTGTGTGTTAACATGAAGCACAATAGTGTGACACAAAGAAATCAATGTATGATAATTAAATTAACAACAAACAAACATGCATATATACAAGTTACACTACTAGACAAGTAAACAGCTAGCAATACAACCCATGTGCCCTTACAACAATAAAGTCCTACTCACTTATATTGAATAATGCATGTCAATACGGGGATGGTCAAGAGTCACTCATGCCTAAAATAGAAGTTCCACCAATGGACATCAAATATAGACTTGCCCTTATTTTATTTACCTTGGTTTTTAAATAGTCACGTTAGGATAACTATAGGACTTTATTTTGCTTGTAATGTAGGTTTGGGGTTGGTATGGTACATGTGGATATATCAACTGACTAAGCCTCTGTGGCTCCACACTAACTTTGGGGCACATACTTTAACCAATTTCATTTTGTTCCACCCTTATTTCTCTATTTTATTTTTCAATTCACATTAAGGTTTGGTGTAGTTTCTTTTATTCGTTCTTTTTTTCCTTTTTACATTTTTTCTTTTCTTTTTTTATTTTTTTTTCTACCACATCTAGTCATACTTTCTTTTCTCTTATTTTACCCTTCTTTATACCCACTTCACATTATGCACCCCTCCCCATGAGAGCCACCCTCAACTTAGGCGATTACTTGAGTTGAGGTGCATAATATCCAACGAGGACCAGGGCCAAAATAGGTTCATTGTAACAAAATAGGAAGGAGGAAGGTCAAAACAAAGAAATAGTCTACAAGGCTCAAAAATAGGATCAAAGGATAGTATTTCACATCAAGAAAGTCATTTAGGATAAAGGTGAACTAATATCATAAATGGGAAATGATCCTTTTCTTCCCCACTATTCTACTACCTAGGTGATACTAATTATGCAAGTTCTAGATTTTACACGCAAAGCAAACTAAGTAACATCTCACACACTCACGACATAGAGTCACATCAAAAGTTACTACCCATCTATTTCATGCACAAGTTATATATGATTATCATATACCTAATATAATACTATAACATGATCCACCATAGTCACACATATATATTCACATAGTTCAAATTTATGAGGGGTATTATTTTTTTGTAAAACAACAAAAAAAATGAAAACTGACCTAAATCCTAAAAATCTCCTAGTTACAAAAGCCAAATGAAATATAAAACAAGACACACCATGACATAAATTTTAAACTAGACACGTTGGTTCTACAACTATTCTACGGTCAAAAGATGAGGAGAGGGAATTTTTTCATTAATTTACATCCATATTCTATCACACTACAATGAATTAATTGCTTATGTGAGGTAAATTCTTGATCGAAATGTATTAATTTCTAGTATTTTTGATCTTGTAGGTAATTTGATGAATCTGAGTTGAGACAAAGTTGAAAGAGCTTAAAGTGACCAAAAAACATAAGAGAACTGATGATCAGGCCTTAGAGGTGACCCTTAGATATTGCAATCACAATTAAAAGTCAAGTCAAACCTTGACGATCATAAGATGACCACCGCGATTGTGGCAGTCCCAAATGAATTCAAGAGATGGGGATCACGGTAGGGAAAAAAAGTTCTAGAGGTATAATTGGAATATCACAAAGCTGAATCTTAAATCACAAAGGGTAAACCCTTTCACATTTTTTAGCATCTTTCAATTTTATATAATTTTTAGTTTTGAGAGAAAAACACTTTAATTATGAGTTGAGAAAATAACTTTTTAATTTAATTTCAAAAGATTTTGGTTGTAAATTAAGATTGAAGTTTGGGCTTACTCTTATTAAGATTATTATGGATCAATTGCATACCAATTTGGGTCTATGTCCTCTCTTTACTTTCATGAGTAGCTGAATCAATATGTTAGGGTTATGTCTGATTAACTTGCAAATTATGTGTGGGTATTGATTGTTATTCCAAATTATTTGTTAGTAGTGATGGGTTTTGCTTTTACTCTATGGTTTATTTGAGAATTATGGGTGAAATGCCAATTTTCTTTGATCCCACATCACCTGGAAATAGGGATATGAGTAAAGATTAATTGCAAATAACCCCTTGAATTAGCTTCTTTGTTATTAATATCATAGATATAAAGACGCTAATTAAATTAGCTATGTTTATAATCATCATCTTAGAAATGAGGCTACTAAGTTTGAGGTAATGGATTGGTAAACTTTTCACGATCATAAGTTATTTGAAAGAATCCATGAGTGAAATTAGTACTTATCAAAATGTTAACACTAAGACCCTAAATCTAGCCTACCCAAAATCATTATCTAAAACTTGGACTAACTCTTGATTACACTTGCATGAACACTAGTAGGAGAATATAACCCCAAAATACCTCTTATTTTATAAGTATAACAATTTTTTGACCTAATATTTGTGTAATTTGGTGATTGTATTCAAAAAATTTCAATGATCAAAACCCCCCAATTAACTTTTATGTTTTTGCCTTAGTTTTGCATTACGAGTTAAAACATAGTTAACACTCAAGACGTACATGTTTAAATCTAGCTTGCATTTCTTAAGAATTCAAATCTAACTCAAGTTAAGTACATATTGATAGTGATCGCCTTGCATCGAAATAATGGTTTAGTTGAGAATTATAAAAAATAGAGCCATTGTTGGGGAGTAAAGTTTAGTTTTCAATATTGTAATACCTCGGGAGTATACCCTGAAGCCACACAGTGCTTATGGTCACAAGTCACCATAAGGTAACCATGAGCTGGTACCTGCTGTGAGCACTGAATAAAACTAATAACAAAAGATACACATATAGGGAAGTAACTGAATACGCCATAATGTTTAAATACTAAAACATCACTGAATTATAAATCCAAAAATAGTTGTCTAAAAATTAATAAATGAATAAATAATGACAAATTGACTGACTATCTAAAGTGCCCTAAAGCCTTTAAAATTAACTGAATAAGTGTTGATGGGGCATGCCCCAACTAACTCCAACTAACTACTGAACTAAAATATTTAAATAAACATAATCGGTCCTCAAAATATGAAGAATCACCACTATTGTTGTTGTTGATGCACTGGATTATCTAAATACATTCATGACCCTGAGCATCTGAACCTATTATATGATACATCATAGCACTAAAAATGAATATGTGGTCACTACTTTAAATGTACTGGTATGCTAGATGGGGCTAGGATGATATGCATGTGCTCATGTGCATGAATAATAACAGACTGAAGAAATAGCATAATATAACTAATGCATAGTCTATGTGAAAGTAGTAAAATCTGAGAATGCATGACAAGCATATAACATGATACTAAAATAGTATGTAAATTGGAATACTGATATCTGAGTATGGATTCTCATCAAATGTATCAACATAAAAATTACATGCATATCCGTTGGGTGCTTCATCAATTGGTATACATTTAAGATAACCTGTCTATTAATCAATCAAAACTTCATCAACCAATCTCCATGTCAACCAACACATGCTCAATTACAAAGAATGGTCTCCCTAAAATAATGGAAACCTTATATTCAAAATCATAGTCTAGGATGATAAAATCAACTAGAAAGATGAAGGATGCAATCTTCACAAAAACATTCCCATAGGCTTCTTCACAGTGTGGTCCACCATGATAAGTTTCATTAAAGTCAGTTTGGGAGGCTCCAACCCCAACTGTCTATAAACTGCAAGTGGCATCAAATTAATGCTAGCACCCAAATCACACAAAGCTTTTGTAAATCACACAAAGCTTTTTATAAGTCTTTGAAAAAATGGAGGGGGAGGTCGTGGAATGGTAGTCAATACTTTCAAAACCACTTTTTCCTTCTCCTTTCTCACCTTGGCATGTTATACATAAACTAAATTCTTTTCAGGTGCATTCTCATCTACCACTATGTCTTTAGATTTCATCATCTTCTCATCATCGATGATCACTAGTTCGTACTCTTTATCAACAACCATTGTCATAGGTGGATCAATGGTAATTTTACCACTTCTAGTAGTAATAAACAAGCAACAACCATCACTCTTAGGATTTTGTGTGGTGTTGTTTTGAAGTGTACATCTAACCAAACTATTTATTAAGATTCTTAATGGTGATAGGATGTGATTAAACCTTTGGACTCATTCCTAAAATATCTTTCTTAATATCCTTAAGGTAGTATTCCATTATTTTACTACCTCTTTCACAACTTTTACAAGCATGTCTTTGAATACTTGCATTACTTGAACTAGCACCTCAATTTCCAGAGAAAACATAAATTCCACTATTAACATTGTAATCATATTTCTCCTCTAATTATTACCTCACTCCCTAAACCTAATCTATATCCAAATTTATTATAGTCATTATATCTATAATAGTTCAAACCTTAATTCCCTTTCCGAGAGTTCCAATTGTCTTTTTGATGTTTGGTCTTTGGCTAAAACATCCATCACTTGCTTGTATACATACTTAGCCTCTTCTTTAGAATCAAAATTATTATGCCTAGGTTCCTTACCTTGCGAACCAACCACATTCATATTTTATACTCTCGGTGCTGCTACTTTCTTAGTAACTAAACTAATCTTTGTTCTCAACTACGCTACCTTTTAGGCACTGACTCATCTAATACTCCCTATTCTATAGATACTCAAAAAAATAAGTGCTTGTGGATATATCCAAATCTCAAGTATACCCACCTCGATTGGTTTTTGTTATTTGATCAAGAATATCAAAGTCGTGCTCTCAACATAGACTCATAAATGACATGCCTGTGAAAGTGTCTACTATAGTCTATGTATTTGAATTCAAGGCTCAGTAGAAAATCTTAAGTATTTTTTAAAAAGTCATCCTATGATTTGGAATATTCTACATCTTTTTCTTGAATGTCAACCAAGTCTAATATAACGCCTCTAAATTTAGCAGCTTAAAGTTATAATCTTATCTTTAAATAGTAGTATTCTGGGAGGTGGAAAAATATGTTCTACAATTGAGTCCTCCAATAATTTTAATTAGTCATTGATCCACGTAGTAACTCAGCCAACCATAATATAGCCGCCCCCTATCAAAGAGTCAATAAACAACCACAGTCTAATCGTCTCTTGGATCACTCCAGGTAGATTGTAAGAAGTAAAAATCCATATAAAGCTCATCACGTACATGTTTTCATTATTAGTAGGAAGGCCTCATAATACCCCCGCAAGTTCAACAAGTGTATCATAGCACTAGTGATGTCAAATTTAGTTTTTAAGGAAATTTTTGTGGGATAATAACACCTTTTTCAACTGACCTCAAATTATTCAAATCCTCTACCACTTCCTTATAATGAGGGAGATACTGTTATTGATTCCATATTCCTCATACCTTCTCTTTTATTCTCGATCATCAAGTGTAAGTAAATGTTTTTCTTTACTTTATCTATCCCTTTCTTCCTTAGCTGCCTACCTGGCAGCTTTTTGCCTAGCATTTTTCTCGACTATTTGTTGATGAGTGATCAATTATACAATTTCCTGACCATTGTGCTTATATTCTAGCTAATTCAACATTATTGCATCATCACGATCTCCCTTTTTAAGAACTCCTTAATTATGAACTTCTTCATTCACCATCCTTTTTAGTACTTAGAGTTTTCTCAAGTTACATATCAAGTGGTATTAGAGGATTTTCTAAACTCTTTATGTTGGGAATACACCGGTGTGGACCCTAGAAACAATAAAAGAGTAAATTAGGAGAGAGAAACCAACAAACTGACAAACTCAATCAATCAATTCCTTTACTATATTTTCTATAAACGGTGCAAAAATTTGATGTCGACCAAAATACATATCTAAATAAAGGATAATTTAGTCATTTATCAACTATATAATCCAAATAGTTTAGGGTATATCCCATAGATAATTGGCCAAAATATCAAACAAGTTGTATATCCAAGCAAAAATATGATTTCCAATGAAAGAGGAGGTTATGTAAATAAATAATTCAATAATAACAATTTTTGACTTCTTTAGATATACGATCAATATGAGAAAGACACTAGGACTATGTCTACTATTAACTTCATAACTTCAAAGGTTCTTTATACTTTTTGATCTCTTACAATGCTCGTCATGTACAATTGATAGGCTATGTATCATCTAACTGACTTGTCATGCCCCTTACAGATTACTATCCCAAAATACAATGGTTTATGTATCATGAGTTTTGCATTTCTAACCCCTATTTATAATCCCAATATAGTCTTTTTGGCTTATTGTTTAACCTAATTAACTCAAGGTTTATAACTCTATGTCTTATTGTTGATTCTATTATCCTATCATTGCCCTTGATAAAGTCAAGAATAGATATAAGATATCTTCTAATATTGTTTACCATCAGAAAGAAATCGATCCACAAAGAATAATAATACATGCCTAAACACCCATTTGAGATTCACCTCATACTACGAACACTACTTCGTTCATTCATTATGGTTCTCATAACACTAATTGTTGTTCTTAGCTACACACAATTTCAAGAACACAAGAAGAATTCTAATGAAAAAGCATAATCATGAACTTATAATAGTAAGATGAATATTCCAAAATATCACTGGAAATTCAAACCTTAAAAATTGATGCTTGTAATTCCAAGAAACAAAATATGCCTTGAAACCTTAAAATAATATAACAAGCCATAATAATGTGTAAAATGGTATGAAATACCCAATAGGATTATTTTAGAAAAAATAAAACTTATCCTATAACATACCAAGATTTGTTGTGTCGATCCCTCAGACAAAAGGAAGGTGTGATCGTGGGAATATCACTATTTTTCTTGGTGGTCATTGATGTGCTATAGAAATATAGCACTTTAGATGCATTAAACTATGAAAATATGCAAGTTTCTTAGGTTGTTTTGTTAGATATGATGTATTTTTGTATGTTTTGTTGGAAACTAGGTTTTGGATGCTAAGTTCGTGGAAAGGACGAAAAATAGAGGTTTTGTCTACTTACTTGATAAATTTTGGGTAGTCATAACACTTTCCGAATATACGTAACCAAAGCATATGATGAAAGTTTAAGATTTAAAGATTGGTTGCAAGTATAAGAAAGCCTGGTACTTACCCATGTCTATATATGGACCACATGTAGCACAAGTGGTTTGTATAAGACAAAGGTAAGTACCAAAATTGAAGATTAAAACACCCTGGTTTTTGTCCCTTGAAAATTTCTTGAGCTTTGAGCTAATTTCCTTGGTAAAGACTCACCCTATGGATTTTAGGGTCTCGTTATGGGTCCTAGCGACCAAGTTGCAGCCAAATCAGATAGTACATGGCTAAGTTCTGCTCTGAGTATGAATGGCTCACTATGAGCTGTAAGGACTTGTTATGAGTAGTGAGTGCGAATGATAAGGTGTCCAGTGTTTAACCCAATTTGGGTTTTATGTTGACTGTGAATGGAACCTACAAGTCATTGGGTCTCATTATGAGTTTGTTTGTTAAGTCGTAAGGTTAGCAGTGGGTGATGTCCTAGAGACTGGCCTGGTTAATACTTGTGGTGACGAGTCATAAGGAGTTGTTATAAGTCAACGGTAGACTCATAGCCAAAGGAGACCCTTATTCCATCTTTTAAGTTAAGGCCATTTTGGATATTTCCCACATTAACCCTTTAAACTCCACGACTTAAAACCATATTTGAGACTTTATTAGATTAATATTCTCTATCAAATACTGCCAAATCTCTCTAAAATTCTCTGTTCAAGTTAAATATAGAGTTCTAAAAGAGGTGGCCATCTAGGGTTCCAAGGGTGCTTTTTTCTCCAAATTTATTGGTATTTGAGGCATGTTACTCTTCCCCAATACTTGTATTTGTGAAATGGCATGATTTAGAAAATATTTACATGGTTTGGATATTAGGTTTTGAACTATGGGTTAAGGGTTTTGAATATAGATTGTTTAAATGCTTCTTTTATGATATTTATGAAATTGTATTGCTTAAATTGATGGTTGGTAAATGCTTTGGTTTGCATGGGACTAGTGGATAGACATAGGTTTAATGCAATCCCTAAATTGGTGAATCATGGAAATAGGGGTACAAAGAAATTCTCAAATTAATTGGTTTGGTATGGAAATTGGTAACAAGCTCAACCTACTAGCATAATTGGTTTTAGAATATACATTATCACATGGTTAGATTTATTTCTTGACATTAATGCATGGTTCAATTGGTTAATTGAAATATAATGGTCTTGAAAACCTTGTAGGGTAAACGTGAATCCCCCAAGTAGTTTTTATAACGAAGTTTGTAGGGTACACAAGATCCCTTTATGTGCTGGCTTAATGACATTGCTTGAAATCTATAGTTTGTATGACGATACCACTTAGTAATGCCTTAATAATTGACTCCTATAATTAGTGGCTGGGTTATGTGTTAATGTTTTTAATTGGGAAATAGTGGGGGTTGTGTTAGCTATCCGTGAAGATGTGAGTTTGAAGGACTAATACTTAAATCTCATATTTTTTGACATAAGGGTTGGTCTTAATAACAAAATGCTTGTGGGGTACAAAGTAATCCCCTAAGTGCTCATACATATGTATGTATCATTGAGGGCGAAGGGTACAAAGGAATCCCTGGCCATCAATGACATCTTCAGTTCATGTGGCTAATACGTACTGGGCCCTATAGGGGGTAACACTAGACCCTTAAAGCTCATGAGTGGATTATAATGGTAATGCTTCACAACCCCGATTAAGATTTTATTTTAAAGTTCATGCAAAGCCCTTCTCTGTAACCTATCATATGTATATGTATATGTATACATACTTTATATGATATTAAACATTGGATGTTGTACTAGTTTGAACTGTTATCATGGTATTATTTTGTTCCTCTATCTCTGAGTTACATACTAGTGCTTTAACTACTAACCATTTTTGGATGCTATATCGCTACGCGATGTAGGTACTAGCCATACTTCCATATTTCCCCCTCACTGACTTGGATTTGGGATCATCTAGAGAGACAAATTGATGTAGTAAACTTTCATTCTTCAGAAGTCACCATTTCATAATTATGGTTTCGTTTACATTTTGACTATTTCTTTGTATTTGGTTTTTCAGTTTTGTTGGGGGCATGTCCTGACATATTATTGACATTCCATTTTGTAGAGGCTTTTTTGGATTACTATGGTTATTAGGAGTGTTGGTCTGTTGATTGGCCAGTAGCCAGTCTTTGGTTATAAACATGCTTTAAATTTTTCTAAAGTTATTGCATTTTATCTTGTTTTATATGTTTGGAATTCATCCGGCCTTAGGGAATTATGTGTTTGGTGTGGTTAGGTGCAATGGGTGATCTTGGGTCCATGTAGGACATGAGATAACCATCATAGCTATGCCCTGGTTTGGGTCGTGACAAAGATCTAGAGATTAAAGAGCTGAAAAAAAACTTCCAACACTTACTATGTCAATATGTGGGCTACATGTACCATATGTGGACTATATGTGGGTAAGGTAACTGCCAGAAGTTCAAATACCAAGAGCAAAAGGTGCAGGAAATTTTTCATGGCACATGTAGGTGTCAATATGCGCCTAAGGCTAAGCCGCATGTGGATGCAAACAAGTGGCCCACTAACCTTTTTTGTCCATTTTCGTTAGGGGTTTGATTTTAGAGTTTCCTCATATGCTATAAATATTACTTATGTGTTTTGTAGTAGAAGTAATGCACTCTTGACACTTACAAACATATTTTGATTCCAAGATTTGATTTTGGTCTTGCAATTCCTAGTATTGATTTCGGTTGATTAATTTAGTTAAAGTTTTAGGTTTTCCAGTTATGATTACTATGATTCATCTTATACATTCAATCATGAATGTTGTTGATTCTTTCACAAGTATGAGTAACTAAAAACCCTTAGCCAAGGTTTTGGAAACCCTGACGGATTAACGAAGTAAGAAAACTGCTATTGTTGTTCTGGACCAATACCTATGCATGCATTGTATTATCTTTACTTTAATAGATATCTTAGTGGTTACAAATGTTAGGATCCCTCCTATATTATTGCTTCTTACTCCAAAAGAGGAGTAGTGACTATGAAAAGATAGCTACAACAGTAATTTGAAGTTTAACTGTCAATCCATGCAACTAGGTATAAACTATGTAGGATGGTTAGCTATCATCTAATAACTAGTGAGCCAAAAGGTAATAGTTTACTTGGATATAAATAAGGGTTAGTAAGGAAACATCCTAAGACTCAAATGGTAAAGGGTGAAATCCATCAGCTCGTCCAAAAGATTATTGATAGTACATAACTTATAACATTCTGCCTGCAAGGTATCGAGTTGGTTCAATAAAGCACGATAATCCTACAAAGCTGAGAAGCTAGGACAAACATAATCCTAGTGTTCACATACTACTGATTACAATTAGAGTTGATATTAGATAATTGTTCAATATTCCCACTCAAACCCCTTATTTACTTTTCCATTTTTTGCCCGTTGAGTAAAGCATCTGAGTGCCAAAGTTCCACATATTCACTTGGGATTTGACCGCAACCTTTTTTGGGTTACTAAATTTAACACCAATCGTATAATCTTTAGAGTGAAGGTGTATCTTGGGCGTTGTCAAATTTTAGCTCCGTTATCAGGGAATACAGTATTGATTTAGGAATTGAGGTTGTTGAAGTTTATGGGTTTACTTTTTTATTCTTTGTTGGGTAAATGCCAGTGTATGACTAGAAAATGGAGTAGAGGAAATCCCTTTGTCCTATTGAATTTGAATCCAAATCTGTAGAGGATCCTATAAGCAACTAGTAGGATGAGATGATATTCCTAAAGAGGTTTGTGATTATATACGTCCCCCTCATTCTGATAGTGTTTTGGACATTATTGATTAGCAGATGGGGTTTTTTAAGAACAAGTCACTAATGAAAGGAGGGCAGCAAAAGAAGCCAGTAGATAGCTAAAGAGGTATACCTAGCTTAGTAGAGACAAGAAGTAGACCTATAAGCAACACTAGGTAGAAATCAAAATAGAGTTAAAAGAGGTCGTCCACAAGTGATCCTAGCTTATCAGTATGTGCATCTATAAAATGATGATGAAGAGGATATAGTGTATGTTGAGTAGACAGAAACTGGAGCCATTATTCCTCCTACTTTACCCCCTAGCATTAAGTTTGACATAACAAATACAATGACACAACTCTTAAATCTAATGGATGTATTTGTTCGATTACCTACAGGTGATTCAAAAAGGCACCTTACAAATTTTATTGGGATCTACTATTCTTATATCAATTCAGGGTTAAATCAGGAGGCACTTAAACTGATATTATTCCATTTCTCACTTACAGGAGAAGCATTTTTATTGTTTGGGAAACTTCCAAGAGGATCTATCACCATGGAATAAGTTATCCTTAGAATTCTTGAACAAGTTCTTTCCTCTATCTAGTATGTTATATCATAAAGATGAGATTTGTAATTTCAGGTAGCTGCAGTTTGAGTCTATATATGAGGATTGGTTTAGGTTTAAAAAAAGTTTAGAATGGTGCCCAACCATCAGATTTTAGGGATGAACTTATTAGAGTTATACTATAGAGCCCTGGCTATCAGTTACAGAGCTATGGTAGACACTATCTCTAAAGAAACACTTATGAGATTATGATGGAATGTAGCTTCTTATATTGTAGACCATATCTCTCACACTAAATGAGGGTGGCAAACTCGGGTGGCTGAGAGAGGTACTAGAAATTATGCTATTACTACCCTTAGTGACCAGAGAGTAATTGATGAGTAAGTGGTGGAAGAGATAGCGCTGCTGAGGACTGATCTTTGGTTTCTATCTATGATGTTTTTTATAGAAAATTTTGAGAAAGTAAACACAATAAAAGCATAGGGTGTAGCTTTCATAGCTTATAAGTCTAAATTAAAAGTAGATGCTAGGTATCTGGATTATCACTTGGTGGATTTTCGAGCCCAAGGCCAAGGAAACCAAAAGTGGAACCATGATAATGACAGATATAGAGACTACAATAGGGACAGAAATAGTGAATGGCCATAGATAGATAATTATAAGGATAAGGGAGACAGGTAAATTCCACTTGGTAGACGAGATACGAAATCTTGAATGGAAGAAATATTGACTAAACTAGTGAAGGGGAAAGAAATTTAGGAGGCTAGTCCTAATAAAATCAAGATTCATATCTCATGTTTGACCTAGAAGGTTGACGCTTATAAAATGACTATCAAGCAATTAGAGCATCAGTTTGGGCATATGTCTGCCACTTGAAATCAAAGGCAATTGGGTACCCTCCCGAGTAAAATAGTGCAGATTCCATCAAACATCAGTTATTGTCTAGCTATCACCACCAATTATGGTTCTACTACTTATGATCCCCTTATACCTACTATTGAGGATTTGAAGATTGATAATGATAAGAGCAATGAGACACCAGAGGCAGAGTCTAAAAAGTCAATATAGGGTGATGATTATTTTGAGTATGATAGTGGTGAGGACTAGGTCATCAAAACCAATGATCATGTGCACCCTTAGAGTGCTACCCCTTACTTACCATTAGTTGAAAAGAAGAACGATCCTGAATCAATCACTATTTTATGTTCTATTGGGCCTTGTAATGTCAAATAGGCCATATGTAACTTGGGATCAGGGGTAAATATGATGCCACTAGTTATGTACAATATATTGAGGATGGGGAACTCAAACCTACATTCATAAAGCTATTGATGGTTGACTCATCTATGAAGAAGCCAATGGGTCTTTTCTGTGATGTTGATGTAAGGGAGGCATCCTTAATATTCCCTATAGATTTCACAGTTCTTCATTATGAGGTGAATTTTCAAGACTCCATTATTAAAAGTAGGCCCTTCCTATCCACTGGTAAGGTATAAATTAATAAGGACTTGGGGGAGAGCACCATCAAAATAAATGATAAGCAAATAGTTTTTGATGTGTGTATGACATTGCAGCAGCTAGACGATATATGTGAGTTCTCTTTGATAGAAACTATTGAGATGGATATTATTAAAAAGGCCACTATGCCAGATATACTAGGTGTTGAGAAGAGAATAATGTTGATGGTTACTCAGCTACCGATTATTGAGACCAAGGAGGCAACATTATATAAGCAGATCTCCCAATGGGCATATACTACACGTGAGTTGTTTGATGCTAGACTGCATTCTTTGCAATGGGTTGTGATGTCAGAGCTTTGAACTAAGTTTCACTGATGGATAGATACTTTTGAGGATCAAGTATCATCCCGGTTCAGTAGGATTAAGATGCCGGATCTAGGAAACATTAGTGAGTAGTCAGACCTACTTAGTGAAGAGGTACGCTGTATCACTTAGATCCATATATTATCTATCCCTCAAGTTGTATCTCTAATTTTTTAGCCACCACATTTATGTGATCCTAGATACCTTGATTTATTCACGAAGAATGATATGGTGGTTCCCATAGTTGGGACTAGGAGAGGTTGAGAGAGGGACCTATAGAATCCAGATAGGCCATATGAACAATCCCTTAAAAGTGCTTCCCATGATACGATGGTGACTGTATTTATTGATAGGCTGAGGCGTGCCGAGCTAGATGTGGGTGCATCTTGTCATAGTGCACTGCCACTACCATGGTCTTTACTAGTAGAAATTCCTCTATCTAGGGATACTCATGACACAGACGCTTAGTATGTCCTAGGTATGTACTTGTTCCCTTTATTTTATAATATTTTATTGCATTGAGGATAGTACATAATTTTTATTTTTGGGTAGGCATACCATAGTCGTCGTGAGTTTTTATTATCGCGCTTTTTTTCTGTTGGTTGTGGTATGGTTGTATAGCCAAAATATCTAGGTTAAAATTTGTGTTGTACTGGGTTTTATTTTTTATTGCTATGTGTTTTTGAGTAATTAGAAGATTTTAAAGTATTTAGGGCAGTTGTCATGTTTTTCAATTGATTTTTAAGAAAAATAACACCCCTCAAAAATTGTATTTTAGAGTTATGTGAATGTACATATGTGTGAACATTGTGGATATTGTTATGACATTAGGATTAGGGGCATGATAATTACTTGCTAACAATTGCATGAACTAAATAAGTAGTAGCTTGTAATATTCACTTTGTTCCAAGTGTGTGTTAGATGGTACTTAGGTCCCTTTGTGTGTTGAATTCAGAACTTGCCCAGTTAGTTTTGCCTAGGTTGTAGGATAGTTGGTTAGGAAAGAATCATAGGTCTTCTTTCATTTTGTGTCTATTTTTATCCTAAATAACCTTCCCAATGTGAAATAATATCCCTTGATCCCTGTTTTGAGCTTTATAGCCTTTTTTGTTTTTTCACCTTTCACTGTTTCATTTGTGTTGCAGTAACTTATTTTGGCATGTCCTTCCTTGGACATTGTGAACCTCAACTAAGACAAATCTCTTAAGTTGTGGGTGTCTGTCATAAGGGTGTGCGGTGTAAAGTGGGTATGTAGAAGGGTAAAATAATATAAAAAATTTACTAGGACTAGGCGTGGTAGAAAAAAGAAATAGAAAAGAAAAAAAATGAAAAATAAAAGAAAAATTGTGAAAGAGTGAAAAAGTGAAAAAGAAATAATAAAAGACCACACCCAACTTGACTGTGAAATAAAGAATAAAAAGGGAGAAATAAGGGTGGAATAAAAAAAATTTTTGCTAATAAGTGAGACCCCAAGCTTAGTGTAGTTCCAAAGAGGTGTAGTCACTTGATATGTCCATATATACCATACCCCCCCCCTCCCAAACCAACATTACAAGATGAGAAAATTCCTATAGTGATCCTAGCCTGACTGTCTGAATAATAAGGTAAGGAAAATAAGGGCAAGATTTTGGTATTTGGTCCAGATTGCTTGGAACTTCTCTTTTGAGTGTGAGTATTTCTTGATTTTCCTTACATTGACATGTATTATTTCATATAAGTAAGTGGGACATCTTTGTTGTGAGGGTACATGCGTCATATTTCTAGGTGCTTACGTGTTTGGGTAGTGTAACTTGTACATATGCATGGTTTTCTATTGTTAATGTAGTGCCATACCTTAATCAAATTGTCTCACATATGTGTTTTATTTTTTATACAAAATTCATTTTGGAAAGTTGAGATACGAGGGGGAATTGTGGTAAGAGCTTAAAGTGTTGATTTACTGCCTTAACATACTTAGATTCTCCTAATTAAGCATTGTGTTTTCTTTTGTTTGCTTTTGTTTTATTTTATTGTAATGTGTTGCGTGAGGATATGTGAATGTTCTAAGTTGAGGGTATAGATGTGCTATAGAAATATAGAACTTTCAATGCTTAAAACTATCAAAAAATATGCAAGTTTCTTAGGTTGTTTTGTTAGATATGATATATTTTTGGTATGTTTTGCAGGAAACTAGGTTTTGGATGCTAAGATCATTAAAAAGATGAAAAATGGAGTTCTTGTCTACATAATAAATTTTGGGTATTCGTAACACTTTTTAAATGTACGTGGCCAATGCATGTGATGAAAGTTGAAGATTTGAAGCTTAGTTGCAAGTATTGGAAGACCTGACACTTACCTATGTCTACATATGGACACGTGTATAATATGTGGTCTATATAAGACTTAGTTAAGTATCAAAATTGAAGATCCAGAGAGTAAAAGAGCGGAAAAATATGTTCTGGCACTTACATATGTCAACATATGGACCACGTATAGCACATGTGGACCACATGTGAGTAAGGTAAGAGCCAGAAGTCCAAAATCCTGAGAACAAAAGGTGCAGGAATTTTGCTGGCCCCTGTAGGTGTCTACATGCACCTATCCTTAGGTCGCATGTGGCATATGCACTTTAGACTAGGCCACATATGGACACAGAGAAGTGGCCACCGACACTTTTTTGGCCTTTTTCATTCAATCTTTGATTTTTGAGTTTCCTAATGTACTATAAATACCCCTTATCTATTTTTAGTAAAAGTAACGCACTCTTGATATTTAAAAACATATTTCGATTCTGATATTTGATTTTGGTCTTGGAATTCTTTTGTATTTATTTTGGTATTAATTGTGTTAAGGTTTTGGAAACCATGATGGATTGACGAAGAAGGGGAAGTGCTATTGTTGATCAGAATTGATACCCATGAATGCACTGTATTATCTTTACTTTAATAGATATCTTAGTGGTTCCAAATATTAGGATACCACCTAGATTAATGCTACTTACTCCAAAATAGTAGTAGTGACTAAGAAAAGATAACTAAAATAGTGATTTAAAGTTTAACTATCTAGCAATGCTACCAGGTATTATCTACGTAAGATGGTTAGCTATCATCTAATAACTAGAGACTCAAAATTTAATAGTTAACTGAGATCAAGATAAGGGTTAGTAGGCGATATCCTGAGACTCAAAAAGGTAAGGAATAAATTCCATCAGCTCATCCAAAACATTGTTAATGGTACATAACTTATTAGATTTTGCATGAAAGGTACCAAGTTTGTTCGATAAAGCACGATAAGTCTACGGAGTTAACAAGCCAGGGTAAACACAATCCTAGTGTTCACCTATGATTGATTACAATCGTAGTTGATATTAGATACTTTTTCCACATCGCTACTCAAATCCCCCATTTACTTCTCAAGTTTTTGTCCGTTGAATATATCATCTTAAAGCCGTAATTCCATGTATACTTTTGTGATTCAATCCCAATCTTTTTTGGGTTACTATATTAGACAGTTACGGCATAATATTTAGAGTGAAGGTGTAGCTTAGGAATTATCACTCATAGGTTTCTACAAGAAATTTCCTCTTTCAGATCTTGTCTTGTACAATTCTCAGTATGATATTATTGGTCCTTGGTACCATCATGGAACCCTTTTATAGGATCCACCTGTATCTTGCACTATTTTTGTATTATCCTCTCATGATTAGTACGACTTAGTTCTTCCTACTTATGATCATAATATCTCTTATATGATCCTCATGCCACTTAAAATCTGTAGACTATAATTCTAGATTTCCTTCTCACTATAAAGAGTTACGATTGTTACAAAGAAGTACGATTGAGGGAAGCTTGAGTATGAGAAAATACTGAATGTTGCTTCAAAGATATCATCTCACGACAGCCATGGTTTGACTGTGGTTAGTCATACAGTGTCCTTTTCTAATGCCTCTAAGTCTAAAAATATTCAGTTTCCTTATCCAGACATGCTTAACCTACAAATACCTTAAAACATTGCATATCCCTATAAAATTTCTTTTCTTCATGCAAGTTTCCATAGTATTAAGTATCAAAAGTGCCGAAAGTCCCCGACACATCATTAAATAAAAAATTTAAGTTGAAATCATGCATTGGGAAGCTTTAGTTAATTTACAAAACTCTCTCTGAGAAATATTGGTCTAAACTTGTGCCTCTTCCCAAACCTCATAACGCCATTCATGGGCAACACACGAAGGAAGACAGGATCACCAATACTAAATATCAAGGCACAAAGTGTACGATCAGTATAATAATTTGCATACTCTGAGCAGCTCAAAGTCTATCTTGAATGATCCAAACTCTATCCAAAGACTCACAAAGCATGTCCATACCATGAGGTCTAATCTCAGAAACCATAAACAACCAACTGGATAGTGAAAATTCCTACCATACAAATCATCGAAATGAGACATCTATATACAAGAATTGTTGTTGTTATTATATACAAACTCCGCCAAAGATAGATGTTTCTCCCACTTACCACCGAATTCCATCACATAAGCATGGAGCATATCCTCTAAATCTTAAATAGTCCACTCTAATTGACTGTTGGTCTGGGGTGAAATATTATACTAAGATCAACTCAGGTACCCAACTCCTACTGAAAAGTCTTCCAAAAGTTAGATAAGTGCATTGAAATTCAATTTGAGATGACGAACACTTGCACACCATCAAGATGAACTATCTTACAAAATTGATATAGGCCAACCTCTCAGCACTGAAAGAAACCTAAACTAGAATGGAATGAGAAAACTTGGTCAATCGATTCATGATGACCCAAACACTATCACAACTATGAGAAGTATGAGGCAACCCATCCACGAAGTCCATAGTAATCTATTCCCATTTCCACTTGGGAATGGGTAACCTTCAAAGCAAACGACTAGGCCTCAAATGCTCATCCTTCAGCTATTTAAAATATGTAATCAACTACAAAATCCACTACCGATACTACCTCACCATTAGTGTTATCTCATATCATGATAACAGAGGTAAATAACAAAAAAAAATATTTGCAATGGGAGGACATCTAGGTTCTTGCTTAAAAATTGATATCACCATATGTGAAAATTATCTTTCTAGAAAGATTATACACATATCATTTTAGAAGGCTAAAAGAATTGAGCTCCCATTGCATTTAATCTGTTACTATATTTATGGTTAAATGAATATGAGCGAAAGGTTTAATGCTTTATATTTCATTAAATTTACTAATAGTTTCACATGCTTTGGTTATGTCTATTTTATTTCTTATAAATTTGAAGAACTTGACTGCTTTTAAAATATATATATAAAAGAAGTTGAAAATTAATTAAATAAAAGTATAAAGGCTTTACGAACTGATAGTGTTCATAAACATTTATCAAATTTATTTGAAGAATTATGTACTAAAAAAGACATTATCAGACAGTTAACTATACCTGATATGCCTTAATAGAATGGTGTAGTTGTAACAAAGAATACATCACTATTCGACATGACAATCCATGATGGCAGAGGAAAATTTATCTATATCCTTCTAGGGAGATGCATTATTGATTGCATCCTTTATATAGAATAATGTGCCTTCTATATATGTATCTTCCACTCTTTATAAACTATAAACTTGTAATAAACTAAATGTTAATAATTTATGACCTTAAGGTTATGTTGCATACATTAAATATCTTTTTGTGAGTTTGATAAACTTGAAATGGTATGTTCATTGTGTATCAGAGGATGGAAGTAATCCTAAAATTAAATTATGAGATTTTTCATTCATAGAAAATTATTTTCTCAAAAAGGGTGCAAGAAAGGAAAGTGAGACTCTTTACAAAAAGTTGAATTTAGATGATT
>NW_025869674.1:0-1114 GCF_002878395.1 Capsicum annuum
CCTATCTATACATAATCTCACCAATTTCTTCACTGAATTCTCACTGTTTTATTTGAAAAATTCCGAAAGAACAGAAGACATGTAAACGTTGTTCATCAGGATCATCTGTTGCAAATGATTTGACATCTTTCGAATCTTCCAATGTCTTTAGATTTTGACAAAATCCCAACAATCAAGATGACATTTGTCTATAACCTGCTTCCCGATAGCCTCAAATTCGGATGGTAATGCTTCATTTACAAACAGTTAAAAGTACCTAACATCAACAGTAAAAAGTAAGACAAGAGAATCACCATATAAATGCCCATTCCCGTACATCTAATAAATAACACTACTATTATGAACCAATTGTCCCACATTGGAAAAATAGAAAAATGCTAAGAGGGTTATAGGCCAAATGGGTTCTCCCAACTATAAGACTAGTCTTTTGGGTTGGGTTCTCCCATTTGGTTTATAACAGCCCAACTGAGCAATATTACTAAAAATTCTATCAACCCAAAAATATGTTACAATACAAAAGAGATCACATCTCCTTCGAAGCCACACGTTGCTTCAAACCGATAATATAGTAGTAATAAATTTATATTTATGAAAAACATAGGGTTATGGTAATAAATCTATATTTATGAAAAACATAGGGTTATGAACTAGCATCAACAGTCTATAACAGTATCAAATTGTTAATCTATAGTTTCCATTCTCATTACAGGTTATTCTGAACAGATAACAACCAAAGATCTAAATTATCATCATGTTCTGCAGCATCAACATCTGAATCTTCATCATCATCATCATCATCATGTGATTGTACCACTGTATGATGTGACTTGTGGAAATGAGAAATAGTGTGTAACCTTCATAAATATATACTTACCTTGATAAAATGAATACAAAGTATTTCAATTCTTGATATTTCAATTATTTCATAAAAGAGTTGAATCCAAGTAAACCTCATTTTACTAGAATTTATACAATCGACACATTAAAATTCGTGTGCAGATGAAAACAAAGAGAGCAAACATCTACTATTCATTTTCCATTTTATTTTTATTGTAATTTAATGGAAAGGTTGGACATTAGTCCATTTGTCGTTCAACCCATCTTAGCCCGCCCA
>NW_025869675.1:0-1142 GCF_002878395.1 Capsicum annuum
CTTGATAATGAGATATACATGAAAATTTCTGAAGGATTTAAAATTCCGAAAGCATATAGTTTAAAGCCTCGAAAAATGTATTCCGTTAGATTGCAAAGATCATTATATGGTTTGAAGCAATCTGGACGCATGTGGTATAACCGTCTTAGTGAATATTTATCTAAAGAAGGTTATACGAATGATGAAATTTGCCCATGTGTTTTCATAAAGAAAGTTATACTTGCTAACTATGTCGATGACATAAACCTTATTGGAACGCCAATAGAGCTTCAAAAGACAATTGATTACCTAAAGAAATAATTTGAGATGAAAGATCTCGGAAAGACAAAGTTATGCCTTGATTTACAAATTGAGCATTTGAAAAATGATATCTTTTTCCATCAATCTGTCTATACAAAAAAGGTGTTGAAATGATTCTATATGGATGGATCACATCCATTATGTACTCCGATGGTTGCTCGATCACTTGATGTGAATAAGGATCCATTCCGACCTCGAAAAAAGAATGAGGAACTCCTTAGTCCTGAAATATCATATCTTAGTCCAATTGGTGCACTAATGTATCTTACAAATACTACAAGGCCAGATTTTGCCTTTTCAGTAAATTTGCTAGCAAGGTATAGTTCTGCTCCTACTAGGAGACATTGGAATGGGATCAAACACATATTATGGTATCTAAAGGGGACTATCGATATGAGCTTATTTTATTCTAAAGATTGCAGTTTCGATCTTGTTGGTTATGCTGATGCTGGGTACTTATCTGACCCGCATAAAGCTCGGTCTCAAATAGGATATGTATTCATATGTGGGAGTACTGCCATATCTTGGAGATCAACAAAGCAGTCTATCGTAACCACTTCAGTGAATCACGCTGAGATTACAGATATTCATGAAGTAAGCCGAGAGTGAGTGTGGTTGAGGTCCATAATACATCTCATTCGAGAAAAATATGGCTTGAAATGTGACAAAGTACCTACAATTTTATATGAAGATAATCCAGCATGCATAACATAACTGAAAGGTGGATTCATAAAAGGAGATAGAATGAAGCACATTTCGTCAAAGCTCTTCTATACACATGAGCTCCAAAAGAATGGTGATATTGACGTACAACAGATTCATTCAAGTGACAATGTGGCTGA
>NW_025869676.1:0-1458 GCF_002878395.1 Capsicum annuum
TATGGAAGGTCTATTACTTGGTTCCTATTGATGTATCATTGTTTCAAAGTATCAAAAATGTGGTGGCGACCAAAATAACAATCTCAAATATTAATTGAACTAAGTGATGGAAGTTCTCTCTTATCGGGTGGTATCCCAGGGGCATAAGCCTAGCATGGGTCGATCCCTATTTATGTGTTTATGGGTGGTATCCCAGGGGCATAAGCCTAGCATGGGTCGATCCCAGTTGATATGTACTGGAGGTAGCCTAATGGTCACAGTACAGTACAGTAAAGATTACAAAGACGATAAGAACGAAGGAAAAGTGATTGAATACATACAATGTACAGGTTGTCAGAAGTTCTAGTAAGTGTGGTCCAGTCCTATTACGACTTATTCACTTGTTTCTGATTTCTATTGCGCTCCTATATCATATCTGATTATTTACAGCTTTACATACTCAGTACATATTTCGTACAGACGTCCATCACGGGGGACCTGCATTTCATGCTGCAGGCACAGGTACCTCAGCTCATACACCGCACAAGTAGGAGCCAGGTCATACAGCTATTGTTGGTGAGCTCCAGTTTGCTTCGGAGCTTTCCGAGTCGGTTCCTTAAGTTTTGTTATTGTACATGAGTCATGTGTGGGCGGGGGTTTGTCCCGACCCTTGTTATGTCATGTATATCCTAGAGGCTTTGTAGACATAAGGAAGGGTAAAGTCATGGAAGTTTATATAGTGATGTTATATCTGTCTGTGTGGTGGCCCCGACGGCCAAGTATTATATATATATATATATTTACGCGTGTTGTGCTGATACAGGTAATTAGATCCTTCTATATGCAACGAAGTGCTGTCCAATTTTTGGTGACATGTAAGCGAAAGTACAGGTATTTGAACAGGTTCTCTCGGGCCTTCTCGGCTTCGGGTGCCAGTCCGGCCCGATGGGATTTTGGGGCGTGACATGTCGATTCAATTTTGGGTACTACTTATATTATGAATCAATTTCGGGTATTTTTTATATTATGACCTATTCAATTTCGGGTTTTACCTATTACATGATGAAAAGATAAATTGATGTGAAATTTCTAAGGAATGACTTGTAAATTAATGGTGCTTAGTGGACACTTGGTGGCTAATTAATAACTTGTGAATTATGGAAAAATATTAGCAAATTTCTAGACAATGGCATAATGTCGAATGTTAGAAATTAGTGAATGATGGTTAAATCTGAAATTCAAGAGGGGGTTCATTGGAAATTACATGAGTCAACTATTGCCTCCTCACAGTCGACTTGCCAGCAGAACTATATACTTTACAAAACAAATTAAATTTGAAGCAAACTAATTGAATTTAAAGTAAAGAACACGAAGATTTATCCTGGTTTGGAACACCAATATGGTGTCTACTTCTAGTCCCCATGGGTTTTAATATTTCCTTTGATATTTCAGTGTTGGTCGAGTACAGTGATGAGAAAC
>NW_025869677.1:0-1404 GCF_002878395.1 Capsicum annuum
TGAGCATATTAGATTATAGGTATTTCACAATTGATTAAGAAGACTAATTAGATTATTGAAAACTTGAAAAGTCAATGAATTGTATTTTAGTAATCTGGGATTTATAATCTAGATCTGTTGTTGACCTTTCAACTATTTCTTCATCCTATTACATCAACCGGTCCCACAAAAATATGTCAAAAGGGATGAGTATGATGAAAGAATCCTAATCAGTCGTCTCCGGGAGTGGTGGGATGAATGAGAATCAAGACTTTAATTTGAGTTTGATGATTGAATGTGATGGTTCGCCTAGCGGGTTATGGCTTATTAGGTGCCAGTCCTAGCTTCTGAATTTGGGTAGTGACATGATCTCTGCCGTAGTGATTAGGTCAATAATATGAACTCGACCCTGTCAATAAACTTGTAGGACAACATCATCAAAATATTATTTATCAAACACGTAATTAAGAGGTTTCAACAACAGCCTAATCATGAGCTTAATCTAACAAATTCCTTTTTCTGAAAATTCAAAGTTTCAGGATATTATGTTTCTGATTTAATGTTAAAACATTTTATGGGTGATTAAAACTGACAATTCTGGTGTTAGAGACTAATTGCACTAAAATTGCTATTCGGACAAAATAGTTTCTCCATATGTATTTGATGTTTTGACCTTGATCAATACGACGATAGAACTTAATGTGATTAACTTTGTTCCTTTGTTATGTAGGGACTCTTTGTGCTAGAGAACTTGATTACAATCATGCAAAGAGTAAAAGAAAATGAACAAGTGCGAAAGAAAGAGGAAGCAAATGACTCATCGGTATGTCATGATCAATATATAGTTTATGTCCAACATTCTATAGCTTTGTTAAATGTTGTGGTTTTAAAAAATTGATAGGAATATAACATTTGGTCTTTTTCCAGGTGTCGTTTTCTGCTCTTTGTGAGGACGTTATCAATGTTCTAGATTTCATGGAGAGGTTAAAGAATGAAGAGGATCATAATGCTGTTTATGTGGATCATATTGAAAAGATGAATATAAAGTTGACATTTATTTGTACATATGTCCAGCTTTCTTACTTCGATTTGGATCAGTTTGAAGATACAATGACTGCTTTAAGACAAGAGGTTAAGGATCTGCTTTGATTACTTTTGGATGATGTTGAAACCAACATCGAGTGTAAATACAACATGAATCATGCCCTTCTTAGCCTCGCCAAAAATATGGATGACTGTATCAGCTCATGTCATCATTCTAAGTCAAGTGCCACGATGGCTGACGAGCAGTTGAACTTCCTTCTCTTGAATCTCCATTTTCTATCCAAGTATCGTGCTGAAAAGATTTTTCCATTGGTGACTCAGTATGAGATTCTTCAGAATTTATGTGGAAATGTATGCCGCGACCGAACTTTTCAGGTCATG
>NW_025869678.1:0-3150 GCF_002878395.1 Capsicum annuum
TATCTTATAATTACTAGTTTTTCATCAATTTAACCTTCAAAACAACTCCGATTCTGGATTTTAATCCGGAATATTTTACCCGGTAAAGCTCAAAAATGATTTTTCTTCGATTTGAACATCATTTTTGACTCGATTTAACTTGGATTTTCAGATGTAGGTTCCTAAAAATATGGGGAGCATGTTTTTGAAATAAAGTTCTAATTTTCTCTTCTTTTTCGAAAACCCATTTTGGAGGTCCGTTTTGACCCCGAACCAAAAGTAGTCAATATGGGTGTCGGTGGTTTTGTTTTGATGAGTAGATTTCATATTTGATATCTCTAGTGAAGTTCGGAATTATTCGTGAAAAGTAAGGTCGCGGATTCAAGTGTAGCGGGTCGATTTTGGCTTTCAAGGTAGGTTATGGCTTAACTATTCAGACTGGGCTAGGTAGTAAATGATGGTACAAAATACATGTTAAGGGTGAGAACTAATCATGAAAAATAGCTATCTACGTGTTGTGCCCATGTGGGGGCCTATATGTGATGTAATTATCGAAATTGAAATATTATGTGATATGTTTGACCGTGTGGGGTTCTATGTGACATTGATAGCCTTGAATACATGTGAGTAATTGTATTGTATTGTTTAATGTGGTACTATGGGTGTATTGTGATTATATTCATACTTTACTGGCATATGAGACATGTGAAAATTCATGGATGAAATGAAAATAACGAGTAAATATTGGCACATGTGGTTGTGGAAATGTATCATTGTGGTTGGTTGTGGAAATATATCATTTGGTTGGTTGTGGAAATACTTATTGTGATTGGTTGTGAGCATTACATCTTCATATCATACTCATTCATGAAACATTGGTACCACCGTGGCAATATCTGAGAAACACTGGCAACACCTTTTTAAAAAAATATCGTAACACCTTATAAAACCCTTTCCGAGTAACGGAAAGGAGATATGAGATATGTGGATTGTATATGGGTTGACGAACCCCCCAAAAGTCCTACGTCGGGAAGCTTTGGCTCCGTAGGTGTATACGGGGATTGTGCGACGATCCCGGAGGTTGTGCGACGATCTCGGAGGTTGTGCGACAACCTCGTGCATCATCATCATCATCATCATCATTATCATATACATTGCACTTACTTTATTGTGTTTATGTTGTGTTGTATTTCCTTTTTGACTTGTCATCTATGTATTTGTCTTACCTTTCTTTACTTGTATTTGATGATCTTGTATCTACATTTCTCTCTTGCTCTATTTTATATTTGACATAATCTATACTTATGTTATATATCTTGATGTGTTTTTGCAATATATGTGAGATATATTAGAACGGTTAGACAAGCGGTGTGGGACATTTTCTGATTGCAGGTGACATGCCCTTAGTGTATATTTTGTATGCTTTGTTTACCACTTTGCTTAGTCGGCCTATGATACCTACTGAGTACAAGTGGACCGTACTCATGCCTACTGCGCCCTTTCGGTGCAGGTCCTAGCTCGAGTGCGTCTCAGCTTACTTGATTCAGGCGATTGTTGGAGCTTCCAAGGTAGCGGTTGGACATTCATGAGTCCAAAGTTCACCTCTATCTTTCTATAGTATTTATGTATTTATTAGTATTCAGAGACAGTTATTATTCCTTTGTGGTTATTTTTCTGATGTATTTGACTCTTGGATTGTATTAGAAGTTCTTACACTATTGACATATGATTTTGGGCATGATTGGTGTGTTGGATAAGTTCTTTCCGCATTGTTATGATTATTTATATGGTTTGACTTCATTCTAGAAGCCTTACCTTGGGTATTTCTGTCTTTTTCTCTATTCGTATCAGTTTGGGTGATAGGCTTACTTGTCAAGGTACGCCGCGACAAGTGCTATCATGACCCTCGTTTTTGGGTCGTGACAAAAAAATAAAAAAAATTAAAATCCGACCACAAGTGGTCGGTTTTTTGAAAATTTTATTTTTTTCATTTACAAAATAAATAATAATTAATACTAAAATTATTTTAATAATTATTTCAATTTTTTAAAATAAAAAAACTACCACTTGTGGTAGCTTTTAAAAAAAATAAAAAAATAAAAAAAATTAAAATCCGACCACTTGTGGTCGGTTTTCTGTGGTCGATTTTTTTTTTAGTAGTGTTATAAGCAGATAAAGTAGCTATTTGATCATGAAATTTTTTTATGTCTTTTAAGAAAATTATTTTACTTTAGTGAAAAAAGTGGAAGCAGTATGTGTTTGGTCATGAGAATCTCAAATATTATTTGAAATTGTATTTGAAAAAGTGAAAACAAGTAAAACTCGTTTGCACTTTTTTCACTCATACTTCTCTCAGAAAATTTTAAAAATAACTTTAATTTATATTTATGGTCAAACACAACTTCAACTTCAATTCCCATTCTAAATCCAAAAAATTATAATTTTCATGCCGAAATGAGGCTAAATATTACTGTGATTCTTCCAATTGAGGGGAGGGTGGTACGTATGTGCACTGATTATGTGATATACTAAACTTATTAAAACCATGGATTAGGTTCGTTGCATAATCCTCTTTAGGCGTATTCTGACGAAGACAACCAACCCGGATCAAACCCACCAGAACCCGGTCAAACCCAATCAAAAATATAAAAAAAAAAACTTTCTTTCAATATACATTACATATACCCATCTATATACATTATAAATAAGTTAAATAATATATATACACTATATATATAGTATATACTACATTAGAATTTAAAAAATATATACACATATACACAATTAGTCAATTACTCATATATACGCACCATTCAATGTATATATACTATTACTTATAAAATATACTACAATATATATACATTACAATATATATAGATATACTTATATACTAATTCATAAAACATATACACATGTATACGTTAAATATACAAGATATATACACGTGTATATGCACCATTCAATGTATATATACTACTACTTATAAAATATACTACAATATATATACATTACAATATATATAGATATAGTTATATACTAATTTATAAAATATATACACATGTACGCGTTAAATATGCACTTCTATAGAAGATATATACACGTGAATACGCACCATTCAATGTATATATACTACTACTTATAAAATATACTACAATATATATACATTACAAT
>NW_025869679.1:0-2190 GCF_002878395.1 Capsicum annuum
TTCAAAACCAATCATTCATTGCATATAGCCAATGCAATAAACACACAAACATACACATATATACTATGACAAAGAAAGGAACAAGGCTTAACATAGACCTTTAAAATCCTACCTGGGTTGTGTAGCTTAGTTGTCATATTAGTAACACCTACGGGATATATGGGCTCTATCTCTAACCCCATGGTTGGGCCCCAGTACATGTAGCCACACAAATCGGAGAACAATCTTATATATACTCATGGGGACTCAAACCTCTCACTCATATACTAAGGTGACTTGGTCACCCGATCATGTATTATTATATGGGGAACTCAAACCTCCCAATTCATATATTATGGGAGACTTGAACCCCCCGACCATAGCAAGCTAGAGGACTCGAACCTCAGGATATTTTAACCCCCACATCAGCAAACATGGTTTCTAATGTTGACCCCCTGGACCTCCACCTTCACAACTCGATTGCACAACCCTATTTAATGCCTAATTAAAATATCCACTACACGTACACAACCATTAAACCAATTTCTTTCTAAGGCACTCTTTGGTATCATCATACCAATACCACATACCCCAATAGACTCTTTTAGCAATCATAGAGTCACCAACTAGGGTAGGTACAAAAAAAGGATCAAAAATAAGCTCATGGCCAAGATCAAAATGTACAGCCACAAACAGGTCACATAAGAAAGAGTGGACTCTGGATAATGTAAACAGTACACATCACGAGAAAAAAATTTTAACATACCATGGACAACATCAAGAGATACTTCGAGCTCCTGGCGAGTAGTGGGAACATGAAGGCATTTTAGACCAGTGTCAGAGCCAGAAGTGGCATCCTTTGGTGCAGGAGCTAATGAAGAGGTAACAGGAATCCTGTTGGACCCTGAAACGGCTTTAGAAGGATAATTTCACTGTATTTGACCAATATGACCATAAGTGAAGCTTGATTCTTCCCCTCATGACAAAATTCATGATGTAACTGGCCATAAAACCAGCAAGGAGGATAGGGTGGAACCAATCGGGCTTCATTAGAATAGTGTGATATAGAGACCACTATCTGGGTTAACAACTGAATAGAACGGCAGAATTCTTCATTAGAAATGTCTCCTTGAGGTGACTGAGCAGGGGTGTCACCACCTGGAGAAAGATTAGCAAGGACTAATGGTACTCCTTGACAGCGATTAGAAGTAGCGACCCTAGACCAGGTTTAGACCCCATGGGCAAGACGAACTCTATCCATATTGTCCTCAGGAGGGACATAGAAGTTTCCACGAGTTTCAGTTCTCCTTGCGGGTTTGATCTGAAAGGCGAACTGATGGGAATCAGAGAGATCAGAGACTTTAGACTCAATAGCATAAAATAGAACAACAAGAAAGAAAAACTTTCATAAATTCCTCATAGCCTTTCTCTTATAAGTGTCGCATGCTACATACCTATAAAAGAGACTCGACTTGACATGGATTTGTGGACACCTCATGACACCAAAACCTAGGCACTGATACCAACTTGACACAACCTAAACCAGGTTCTTCTCACAATGGGCATCCCAAGTCCAACAATGACCAAAGATCACCCCTCTATCTAATCAAACAAACCCATATATACTATAAGTCAGGAGAGTTCTATTTATATAACAAGATAAAGTAATATACAACTCAAGACTTTGGGATAAGACTATGACCATGACCGAACCAAACAAGTCAAACCATCCAATACCAAATTGACAACCAAATACATATCCATTCCATAACAAACCCATGTAACACCCTAAAAACCTAGTCTCAAAATATCACAGGCTACTCAAGACTATGGAGTAGCGTTAAGCTAACACTATTTGCCTTCTACTAAATCTGAATCTTATGATAAGGGAATATAGATATTAAAATCATACTG
Source organism: Capsicum annuum (assembly GCF_002878395.1). NCBI lineage: Eukaryota > Viridiplantae > Streptophyta > Magnoliopsida > Solanales > Solanaceae > Capsicum > Capsicum annuum. Next base: position 1,894 of record NW_025869679.1, read on the forward strand.
AATGTGGTATCTATCTAAATATAATACTGAAAATAACGTTTAAAACCTCAATACTAAATAATCTAAATCAAACCCCCAGCTGACTCAAACTATCTGAAAAGAATACTGAATCATCTAAACTTATAAGCTAAAAATAAACTGATTCACTAAGTCCCTAAACTATAAGGACTCACTAGCTATTCGGATGTAAATAGAGATGCTCGATATCACTCATGCTGCTGAAACTGAGCACCTGAACCTATACTATAAAATAATATAGCACATAGATGTATATGTGGATCAGTACCTTGAGGATGT
>NW_025869680.1:0-3822 GCF_002878395.1 Capsicum annuum
AGCCTTAGGAAATTTTGGAGAAAAATGAGCTATTGAATGCTCTTAATGGACTAAAATCCATGGTTTACCCAGATGGATTAGAGTGGGAATGACTAAAATACCCTTAAAAATCAAATAATGTCAAATCTATCCTTTGGTGGACTGTTTTGATAGACTGAAGTATATCGACCATAACGTTTTTCTCCGATGGCCAAATTGGATGAAACCAATTTCATTGGAAAGAGGACTTTCAGAGCTTTCTGTTGATATATAGTATATCACCCAGATCATTATGTACAAGGAGTTATGATCATTCTAAGTTGAACCTAAAATTTTCCTGGTCTCAGTATTTTTTTCCTGCACATTTACTGTTCACCACTATTCATGGCTAGGTCGGAATGATCATAACCATCGCTCGAGTGTCCGTTTTGGATAATCCATATATCGTTGGAAATCTTATTCGATGCTCTGCACGATGACAGCTCGCATATCCAAAAATTCTACACAAAAAATTATTAATCATAATAAAGAACAGAATTCAACATATTTTCATCTGAGATCTTAATGAAAATTTTTTTTCGGAGCATCACAGCCAAACACAACTTTTCAATTAAAGAATAATTCATCTCATTTTGTGTCATCATTCTACTCAGATAGTAAAGAGAGTTTTCTTTGCCTTCATTATTTTCTTATGCCAGTAGTACTTTTCTATATGTAGTTTTGATGATGAGCAGATAATTGCAAGGGACTACGTCTCTGGCTGTTCATGGTACAGTACAGCTGGCATGCGTGACTACATAATTTTGTCCTCCTGTGTAACAAACTTACAGGTGTCGTTCGTATTGATACTGTAAGTATGGTATAATACCATACAATGTTTGGATAGACTGTATCGTTCACTGTTGTTTAATGACAGTTTTATTGTTTTGTTTGATAGTAAGGTACTGTACTATAACTGGTAAGTTTACTAAAATGCCCTTAATTACTATAAATGTTAAATTTATCAATAATTGTTAATAAAATAATTTTCTTCCTACTAATTTATCATAATTATTCCATGTAGATATATATTAAGTTGTTAAATTCATGTACATTCTAACAAAGTCAATAAAATAGTAGATCGAATAAATATAACCGAATTTATTTTTTATAGTAACAAATTTCATTTCTTTTTGATGTTTTGAGACGTGACACTGATGACAAGTACAAAATTTGTATACGTTTTTTGTGTATGCTACGGGTGTATTTGGTATGGAATCTCAAATAAAAATATTTTTCAAGAAAATAAATTGTTACTTACTTATTTTCTTGTGTCCATAACACAATTAGAAAAAAAAAATCAAAAAATATTTGTATATATTTAACACAAAATAATGAAAACACATATGATAAGGGTGGTGGAGTTAAAAATTAATTTTATTAAAGAAATATTTGGGGGTGGGGGTAGTCGAGTAGGGAGTCGGCATAGAGGTAGGAGGTAAGAAAAAGTTTCTAATTCTTTTTAAAAAAATAATTAAAAAAATTACATCTTTTGTGTGGGTTGGGGGTGGGGGGTGAGGGGTTCTTAAAAGTTTTAAAAAATAAATTTTAAAAATAAAAAAGAAATTGGTGAGGGGAGAGAGGCTAGTAGGTTTTGGGGGTGTTTGGGGATGAGGGTCGAATAAGAATAAGTATTTGAAATATTTTTAAAAAAATTAAAAAAAAAACTAAGGGGGGAGGGCTGATGGGGTTGGGGGTCGGAGGTGGAGGTAGAGTTAAATAATATAAGGTGAAGGATAAAATAAGATTATATAATATTAATTAAGGTTATAATTGGAATAAAAAAAGAAGCAAATCATGGGATACCACCAAATTGTTGGTTACATAAAATGGGGGTTTTCATGGTTACCAAACCATGAAATTAAACCATACCATACCATATATTTTAAGAAACAATCAAAACAAATATGGTTATCTTAAAAACTATACCATACCATACCTTGGAAAGCTACCATTCAAACAGAGGGTAAAAGAGATCCTACAAATAAGGATATAAATAAAATACTCCAACAAAATTATTATACAAATCAATTATTACATGTGGTTTCTAAACAGATTCTCGAACCTGATAATAAGTCAACTTTTAAAGAAAAATCAAGTTCTTCTTATTATGATAAAAAAAATTAGAAAATCATCCAATTTTTAAATTACCAGAATTCTCTAAAGATAAATTTCCTAAATTTGAAGAAAAGTTCGAAGTAACCAATAATATTTTGGGAAAAATTAATGAAAGATTTTAAAATCTGAATTAAAAGTTACAAATGAAAAGGTTATAGAACTTTATCGAAATAAAAAAGATAATGAAATTAACAAACTAAGCTCTAAATATTCAGTGAAAAAGAATTATTATAAAAAAACTCACATTTCCGGATATGTAACATGAAGAAAATGAATTTTTATCTCATCACATTCTGGAAAAAAAGTCGCGGAATGGAATATTGATGGATAAGCACAACATTAAATATATAATAAGCTACATGAAATGGGAATGTTCATTACAACATATAAAATTGCCAGAATGTCAGATAAACAAGCAGTGTCTATGATTATATCAGGTTTTACAGGTACTACAAAATATTGATGGTGATAACTACCTCAAGATAATAATAGACAAAGCATTTTAAAAGATACAAGTATTAATCAAACTATTAAGACTGAGTCAACAGGGAAAACGGTTGAAAATCAAGTCTCAGAAGATACCACCGTCAGTTTAATTTATAGTATAGCTTAACATTTTATAGGAGAACCTCAACTTTTCCAAGATAAAAGTTTAGAAATATTATCAAATCTATCATGTCCAAAGTTAGACCATTTTAGATGGTATAAAGATGTTTTCCTCAACAAAGTCACGATTAGAGAAGATTATAATCATGATTATTGGAACAAAACATTTATAAGTGGCTTACCAACATTATTTGCGGAAAAGGTTAGAACAAAATTAAAAGATAGGTGTGAGGAAAAAATTCCTTATAGTAATTTAACTTATGGTGATATTATAAGTTTTATAAATGTAATAGCACTAGAATTATGTACAGATATTAAACTTAAAAATCAAATAAAAAGAGATAGTAAAATAACTCATAATGAGTTAGGAAGTTTTTGCGAAGACATTGGCTATATAAAATTATCAGCCTGTTCAAAAGAAGCTACCAAAAAGATTTAAAACACCATAAAAATTATATAGATAAATTTGAGAAATCTCATTATTATAAAAGACGATTTAAAAAATCTAAAAGGGCTCCTAAGGGAGAAAATAAAACCAATAATGAAACATGTTGGAACTGCGGTAAAAGTAGACATAGGGCTAAAGATTGTCTAGTTTCAAATAAAAAGAAAGACAAGATAAATATGTTAGAATTAGAAAACAACGTTAAAGAAAAATTATATTCAATACTTGATGAAAATGAAATTAGTTCTTCTTGTGATGAAAGTCTTAGTGATGATAATCAACTTAATGTTGCATACAACTCAGATAGTAGTGAATTAACAGACCATTGTAATTGTAGCGGAGCAATTTGCACTTGTCATAGTCATTATATAAATATTATCACCAATAATAAAGAGAAAGAGGCTTTATTTGACATGATAGATAATTTAGAAGCCCCAACTCATAGGAGAAAATGTATAATAGCCTTAAAATATATTGTTCTTGATCAACAGGTTGATAATAAAGAAATTATTGAACCCTTTAATATGAAAGTACTGAATAAAGTTAAAGAACATAAGTTTGAAACAACCATACAAGATCTGCAGACAAAATTATGATACCTAAAGGAAGAACTTAAGCAAGTTAAGTAGAGACTT
>NW_025869681.1:0-1642 GCF_002878395.1 Capsicum annuum
AGTATAAGATGGACGATAGACTATATATCACTTTTTACTCTTTCTGAGATTTATCAAGTCAATCTATAGTAGTGTTCATTGAACAAGGCATACATATTTGAAAAGTTGTCTGTGAAGAAGAATAACCGCCACAAAAATAAACAATCACAAAAAAGAGAAAAAACATAATGTACAAACCGAAATACTTATATTGAACTTGTTCATCGCATTACATAGATTTACAGCGAAAAAGGCAAAATAGAGGAAACTTTCTTCCAACAAAATCCTACTAAGAAAGCTTCTATGATTTGTTGTTCATGATACACGTGGTTCTTTTGTGCACAAATTTCTTTAATATTGAACACCTATTCCTCCATTTGGACTTGAATGTCTCACCGACGCCATTACCGCATTTGATTTCTTTCTTCCGAGTTTGGGATTGTAGGGGTTGGAGAAATGTTAGTGTCTAGGAAGTTCTGTGGCATAGTCAATTTGGCCTTTAGAGGGACAATGTTGATAGCTTTCGAGTATACGAGGAGATAAGATTTAGCTTTATAAATTGACGAAGAGTACTCGTATATGGATTACCATAACCTACGCCATCGCATGTTCGTATGGTATTTTTACTAAGTTAAATTTCTGACAAGAACAACTCCTCTCCAAGAGATTGGCCTTGGAAGTAACACCATTGCCGAACACCGTGTACTGATCGACACCCCCATTTGGATTAGTCACATAAAGGAATCTCTCACACTTTTATTATCCCTTAGGATCTTTTCCGCACAAGGCACAAATTTATTCTTTTTACCATCGACAAAGCCATGCCCCTACCTACATTTTTCACCAAAATTTCTAGCAATTGAATTGAATGTGTACGACAAGAGATACTCCCATTCATCCATCAAAATCAAGTTGAGCAAATCGGTGATGTTTTTGGTCATCACATCGTACCTATTGCCTTGGAAGTGTGCTCTACTCTATTTTTCAAAGCCAAGCACATTTTTAAGGACATGTGCTGCCCCGACGCAATTATTCTTCAATTTTAAAAAAATTCTCGCTAGACTCATCAAAGGAATAAGCCTTTTCTGCAACGTAGAATAGATAAAGATGTTCTCCACAGTGTTGATTTGCACAAAGATTTTCAGTGAGGTACCTGATATAAAGTCCGTGATGTGCTCGACTATATACACAGGGAGAAGACATTGGTGATGCTAATGTGCCTATCAGAGATGGCATATATATCTAGTTCATCTTCTACTATAGCCTTCAACTTATCAAAAAAAAAGGTTCAAGAAGCATCGTTATCTTTTTCCACGACATAAAAGGAAATTGAAAAGATATCATTTTTGGTGTCCTGTGCAGTGTCACTCAGCAAAACACCCCGTACTTGCCATACAAATGTGTGTCATCGATAGTAATTACCTTTGTCATGTAGGTATATTCCCGTATGTAAGCTTCGAATGCTAAATATTAGTAAATGGACGATCCATCCATCAACTTTACTATGAAAGAGTTAGAAGATGCGGGATTCAATAACTCCACTATGTGGGGAAAAGCCAGCCAGCAAGCATATCTGTGCTTCGGTGTCCCTCAAATGATGTTCTTCACAATTACAATTTCTTTCCAACACATCCAATAACTTGCATGGCAATGCATCTCCTTA
>NW_025869682.1:0-2893 GCF_002878395.1 Capsicum annuum
ATGTTGATGCACACTCAAGCAGTGGTCCCAACAGTTAACCAACTCACCTTTTTTTATCATTTTTCAAAGCATCTTGCTCAACAAACCTTCAAGGGATTTGATAGATTAATTATCTTGGACTTACGTAACGTTTGATCTTGATTCCACTAATCCTATCAAACATTGTGTAACTTCAGGCTCATTAACCTATTTAACCTTTGCCCAAGTTAGTGCACAAATCAAATGATCTCAATCTCTTAACTTTTCTATTGATCACTCTTGTCCTAATAGCTAAGAGATTAAGCTCGTTCGATTTGTGCACTAACTCGGGCAAAGGTTTTGATAGGTTAATAAGACTGGAGTTACATAACGTTTGATAGGATTAGTGGAATCAAGATCAAATGTTACGTAATTCTAGGCTAATTAATTTATTAAATTCCTTAAAGATTTGTTGAGCAAGCTGCATTGAGCGCTCGATAAAATTGAGTTGTTCAACTGTTGGGATCACTGTTTGAGTGTGCATCAACATATTTTGACCTAAAACAAACATAGCGAACCCTCCATGTATTATTTAAGCCTACTGAACCTTCTGAAGGCATTTTACAATGCCACAACTTCAAAGAAAGTGTTCCTTATTGACGAGCTCACAAAAGACCAAGAACTCTATAATGACCTCAAATATTGCAACAACCAGCTTGAATACTGAATCAGCAAGTTAGAGGCAAGCTTGAAACTTATCAGGATTCATATACTAAAGCAAGCCTCTGATCTTCTCGAAGATATGTTGAAAGCATGCTAAGGCAAGAAAACACAATCAATTAATCCATAGTGCTAAGGAAGTAATGATACTCAATCTATCTTTCAATCTTGTTTGTGGTTCCAACCAGGTCACTGGCAGTGGACCTAATCAGAACCACAAACAAGAAGGCATGGGATGTAATTTAAAATTCAGAAATTTTTGCCTTCGCTTAGATTCCTTATTTTAACTGCAATTATTATTGGCACAAGTTTTCTCGACTTACTGTACCTTATTTCAACTCTTGGTGCCCATAAAGATACTTTTTTGGTGTTCTGCTATTTTCTATAAAGGTGATCATCCCGACCACATACCTAGTCGCAGCTCCCTAACAAAGTGTCTATCTGTATTATTTTTCTTTCAGAGAAACAACAGACTAATTTTCATTACTGGATATACTTTAATATTTGCACTTGATTCAGATTTCTCATATTTTAATTCAGTTTCATCGGCCAGATTTGCTAGAAGTTCCTTGCTACCCTATGTTTTCTCTTCAATTAGCTCTTAGATGATATAGTTTTTCATCAATTCTCCTTTCCCTTGTAGGCATTTTCCTTCGACTTCTTCTGGCGTATAATCATCTTCTCGAACAACCCTTCCATATAAATTTTGGCCAGGGAAATTTCTATTAATTTTTTGTTCCCTTTTTATGTAGTGCGGAGCTTCAAAGGCCTTCTCGAAGTCCAATGCACAATTAAAGTTAAGTCCAATCGCTATTGGATCTCTGCAATGACACCAAATATTAATCTCTTCTCAAAACTTGACACACATAAACATGAGCAACAACCGTCAGTAACTCATAATAGGGTATCAACACCATTTTCATGGGGCCCTCAGCATTATCAATTCAAACCTATCAAACTTAACTGTACAATGCAGGATTTTGTTTGAATGATCAGTGCCTAATCGGTTAAAAACTGCATTTACAAAAATATTATACTTTGTGTGTGTTGTCCCGATGACCTTATCAGTAATACTTAACTACCACACATGAAAGTGGATCCATCTATCTGCACGTACCTTATTCTTCTTAGCCCATGTATGGCTTAAATTGAATAAATAGATGACTAACAAGTTGCAACGCAGATGCCATATGTATTTAAATTATCAAATAATTATAGACATCTATTACGATAGATGATCAATCTGTTACAACATATGACTTATCTGTTGGAAAAATCAAAGAGCTATATCCATCTGTTGTAAGAGATTGTCAATATGTTATAAATTAACATACAGATGAGATATATTTTGCAACAGATTACCTATCTGTTAGATTTATTTTAAAGTAATTTTCTTTTCTTTTCGAAATAAAATAAAGATAAAATGTTGTATTTAGATCCGTTTTTGTAATTTACATAAGCTTTAAAAGTCATCAGTTTTATTTAAAAAAAGGTAAACAACCCTGGATTTTTTACCAACCCATTCGAATTCAATCTCTTATAAATAGGTTCCTCCTTACTCGTTCATTCTACTCTACTTCTAGATATGACTGATCCAGATTTTTACAAGGTGATTCATCTCGAGTCCTTGCAGGAACTTGAAAGGTAAATTCATGAACTCCGAAGGGAGTTGGGCAACTTCAGAGCAAGGCTGAGGAGGGCCCTGCTGCAGCCGGATGACGATTGGCCGGTTGACAATAATACTAATACCAATAATAATAATAGTAGTAATGATAATTAGGTTAATGTTTTTTCTTTTAGCATATGTATTTTCTTTTTTTTATATCGGATCTACCCAAGGGTATTTTTTTTTATTGTATATATTTGTATATAATGGATTCAAAAATCTATGTTTGATCTACTTTAGATTTTTAATTCTTATTTAATTTTTAATTATCATTCTGTCTATTCCTTATTCTCAACATGTCAACGGTTGAAGGTAGAGATTGAGCGTTTGTGGCAACCGATGAACCATATCTTGTAACAGGTGGTTAATCTGATGCGACAGATGGATCATATATAGCAACAGGTGGTTATTAATAAAAAAAGGTTATTGCTATTGAGAGGGTGAAAAGTCATGACTTTTTAACTATTTAATATGAAAAACGGTTAGTAAATAAATAATAAGAAAATAAATGATAAACACAATTTATAACTGTAAAAGAACGATTATTTA
>NW_025869683.1:0-1318 GCF_002878395.1 Capsicum annuum
CATAGTTTACTTGGAATGATTCTTACGTGTTAGCTTCTTTTTATGTCATGGCAATAAATACAAGTTTTAAATTTATATCTATTCATCTCCTTTGTTTGTTTGAAATTACGGGTTAACTTATTATTAACTAAATAGATGAATGATTATGAGAAGATATTTTACAGTAATATTGTTGCTTAAGATTCTGCCATGATTCTTGAAGCTAAACAGGATGAGTTGCAAAATGTAGTAAGGAGGTAACGTATCTGAATTTGGGATTAAGCTTCCGCTGCAAGATCTACAGAGCAACCGTTTTGTACTGTTTGCCTTGATATTTTACCTAATCTAGTTTCAAAATGCTTTATTCTATTTTGAAAATGACATTATTTTGGAGCTTACTTATTCAACCACTGAGCACATCAAAAGTTAGGCCTTGAGAATATCATATTAGCTTTCTTTATCATATAGATGGATAATATGATCTTTTAAGATCTTAGAGATAAGTTTTTTGTTCGTCACCGATATCTTTTAGTTAAATATAGAGTTCTAGTATGGTCTGCGTACGCTTTATCCTCCCAGACTTCACTATATGGGAATACACTGGGTACGTTGTTGTTGTTGTGTTGAGACTCTTTATGGCCCTTAAAGTTTTGATACATGTTTTTCCTTTTTCGATAATTGGGTGATTCCGAGTATAATTTTATCAATCACATCTAACCTTTATACTATTAGTTTTAAAGGAGCCACTAGAAATGAAGTTAAAGATGACAAAAAAATGAATCAAACGGCTAGCACAATGTTTGAATAAAAAAACAAAGCAACTCCCCTTCTAAATAAGAACCTGAGTTCTCTTACTCTTTTCATTTCTTTCATTGTTCTGCAAACACTCTGCGCTCTCCTTCCTTTAAGATCTGTTGTCTTTTTTTTTTTTTTGTAGTTAATCTATTGTTTATCAATGATTGCTGCCCTCAGTAGTTTATGTTGCTTGACATGCGCTGCATTGCAGTCCTTTTCGAAACGAGATGTTGGAGTTGCATATTGATCTTTTCAGATTCTCAGCTACTGTGAGTACAACAAAATTTAGCCATTGTAATTCCTGTGTTCTTTTCCTCAAATTTTTTTCAATATATTTATATTTTTGTAATTGTTTTTGTACCAGATATTATGCTAAATTAAGTTGCTGGTTAGCTATCACATAGAGGCAGATCACAAGTTAAAGGTGATTTACAAGTATTCAAGTTCTCATAGAGATGTTGCACTAAAACCTCCAGTCATTTTTCGGTTGGCTTTTCATGAATACATTAGTAGTGAATTGCCTACTTTCAACTTAGATTCTTTT
>NW_025869684.1:0-3295 GCF_002878395.1 Capsicum annuum
GGATAAAACGGAAATCAAAATAGAAATCTTCATCATACCAAAACTTAGAACTATCTTGGTGATAAAGATGGTTAGCGAAAATAAGAGAGAAACGCATTTCTCTCTCTCCGTCCTCAAGCTAAGCTGCTTTCCCCTTTTTTCAAAATAATACAGAATGTGAATAATATCCCTAAAAATTCAGCCATGAGGCTTTTAACAACATCCTTCTCTAATAAATTGCTACTGCATCCTTAACTATTTAAAAATATTTAGTTTGCCGGGGAAAAAGTTCCCATACATCACATTCAGTCCAAAAGCTACTTTCCTTTTTATGTGAAGTTTTCCTTTGCTGTCCACAGGTCCCCAAAGTGCTGTAATCTTCCTCATTAGTACCTGAAAAGCATGCTAATCACATAGGTCAGCTCACTTAACTAAAAATAGACTAAAAGTGCAAGACACATGTATTTTATTCTCAAAACTTAGCTAAAACATGGGTAAGTTATGGTGCTTAGACGTGTAAATACGCCTAACATCACCACCCCACACATAAAGCTTTGTTTGTCCTCGAACAAAATAGTACATCCATGCGAATACCTAACTAAACTTCGGAAGAGCAACACAAAATTTTCAACAAGACATACACGGCAATTATTAACAAAGAGTAGATTTCTTGATCATTACTAGAAACAACTCACCCTCCAACATAGACTCATTAAGTTGGTTAATTCGTATACACAAGTTAAGCCAAAAAAAATCATATAAAACTACCCAACAATCATCAACCATGTGCACTCACACAAAATGTTACCCATAATCAGTCATAGTTTTGCATTTTTCAAAAATACGGGTATAAGAACTTGCTTGCTCTCACTCTCACAAAGAATTCTTAGATTACAACTGATGACCATATGGTTGCCCTTAGTGTAATGCTCCACTAATATCAGAATGCTAAGGTTAGGATCAAATAGGTCTTTACGGGTTGTAAAGTAGGCTAAAGGGACGGGTAGGACAATTTTGGCAAGAAATGGTGACTATGTTCCCTAAGCGCTTTAATACACTACATTATGCCATTTACACTAACTTTTAACAACCACTCTACCTTCCTTTCATCTACCAACCCCCCCCCCCCCTCCCCTTTTTTTTTCTTCCCCCATTTTGTTACTCAATCAAAAATACTATGATGGGAATATACAACTCTTTTTTTTTTGTTAAGCATCCCTATGATAGCCACCCTCAGCTTAGACTATTTGCATTAGTCGAGGTGCATAATGTCCAAGAAAGGACCAGGGTTCCACTCCCGATCACAATATTTTCATGTACCAATAACTAAACTTTGGGGCATCACTTTCACCATTTTCCTCTTATTTTGTCACACTCTTTACTCAACTTGATTCTATAATTTAAAGTGCTTAGGAGCTTTTGGATCAAATTATGGTCTTTTCAAAAAAAATGGATTAGGCTACATATGAGGTTGCCAAAAAAAAATAGCTAAAGGCTCAATGGGTGTTCACTAGGGCAATGTACAAAGGTAGGTAAAAAGAAGATAAAAAATTAGGGCTGCAAAAGAAATGCCTAAATCATCTCCTAAACTCACAATCTTTATTTCGCTTCACACAGACACAAGGCAAGTTCTAGCATCAGTCGCAACAAAGAATATACAATAACCTTACACACACATGGCACATGGTCAACTTAATTAGGAGCATTATAGATTCTTGACCCAACAGATAAATGAATTAAACCACAAACAATTATCACAGAATGAGTCACAACTTAGAGCCTAAATGTTTCAATAGTAGTGATTCAGCACAAACTCCTGTTATAATGCCATGCTGTCTATAAGAACAATTTCATGCAAAAATCTGACTAATTACAACTAACTAACTATGACTAAATCAAAACGACTATAGAATAAATGCGGGCAAGTAGTACACAATACAGCAGACAAGGCAATCAATACAGCAGACAAAGCAATCCGCAGACAAGGCAATCCAGGCGTACACGTACTTCTACCCGCACTCCATACTTAGAAGGAACACACTTCCCTTAGTGTAAATAAATAAGCAAAAACCTGGTTAGTCAGACTCCTCCTCTACATTTGGGGTCATACCCCCTGCATCAGAATCATCATCAGAGTTGTCTTCCACATCAGAGTCTAGCAGTCGGTGATCATCATCTGTCGGCACATCATCATCTAGAGGTTCTTCAAAATTTACCCCCACTCCACACATGGCCCGAGCAGGCTCATTAAGCGGATAGTCATAGTCCAACTGCCGAAGCTCTGCATCAGTCAGCACACGACCCCCATTCATCATAGTAAACCTAGTATGCCATACAAATGGCAAAAAAAACCTCTCATCTCGAGCATGTCTCTCAGCAGTGGTAAGGTTGATGCTTTGACTAGTTTCTGGATCTTTGATTTTCGTAAGATCTACCTTCTTCGGGTTTTGTGGCAACTTATGGTCTGCTGGCTCCTCCTCAATGTGCTCTTTCCTTAAAATTGTAGTCAACAATTTGCCAAAACTGAAATGGGACCTTTTGTGCACCCTTGCTTTTCGCATCAACGTTCGTATAACTGCACCAATGTTGATGGGAACATTCGTCATTAGAGCATATACCAAGCAGACTCGATCACGCATGACCTTAGTGTATTGTGTCCCAGGAATCAAGCAGGAATTGACTATTTTTAACCATATGCGAGCTTCTCTGTTCAAGCAATCATATGGGTAAGTATTGTGAAGACCATTGTCTTTATGACGAGTCCACCGGGTCATGGACCTTGATCCACACAACATATGTCTGATGGCTCTGTAGGGAGGTCTGTTGTAGAGCTCCTTGAGTGGTGATTGATCCACACTTGGAGTACCCAGGAAAGAGTTGAAGAAATCAGCGTTCAATTACAAGACTTACCCCTGAATCTTTACTTCATTTCCCGTAGTCCTTTGGGACCAGTTGGCATAAAACTCTCGAGTCAAATCAAGATTACATTTGCCCATGTCTCGGAAGATAAAGCCAAGATTTAGTGCCATAATCTTTTCCAAAATACGAAGGCAGTTCTTTGCTAAACTTTCCTTCTGTATCGACTCCACATGTACATATTTCTTCACTTTATTGTTTCTATACCATTCCTTCCCTTCCTTCTCCAGAACCCATTTGATCCTAAAAGTGCGTCGAGGCACTTGATGAGAGGAGGAATCAGCCTGGTCCTTTCTTGACCTTTTTTGACCTTTTTGTGAGGTGGATGCTTTCTCCTTTCCCTGTCGTCCTTCCGGAGCCATGTTACCTGAGATCATAATAGGGTCATGTTAGTCTCATT
>NW_025869685.1:0-2478 GCF_002878395.1 Capsicum annuum
TTTGTATAACTAGTTGTATGACTGTTGCGCTGGTTGTATAACTGTTCCACCAGTTGTAAGATTGCTTCATTGGTTGCTTTGTACGATTTTCTTCCTGTTTTCGTAAAATATTGACCTGTTGTCCTGTTAAATAGCTCTTTGAAAATTGAATTGAAAATTGAACTTCCCATATTGATATTGTCAAATTCTTAGATTGGAGTTTGAGTTCACTTTTTACTGTTAATAACTGTTTTATCTCCTATTGGGGTCTCATGTCAATCTATTTTCCAGAATCTCAAGCAATAGATGACTTGTAATACAATATCTTAGCCCAATCTTCCATGTCAAAATCTCAGTCATGCCATTATGTGAATGTTTCTATTAAAGTTATAAGATATAACTTATGAAACTCTTTAAAGTGTAATTCTTGTTCTATAATCCATAAGAAGGTAACCTTCCCGCAACATTCGTAATACTCTTTGCATTGTGATCTATACATTATGAAATTTGCAAGTCTCAATATAATAGTACCAACTTCCCAGGAATCCCCTATTGACATATTAGATACTTAATAATATTAATATAAATATTTTTACAAGAATGCTTCCAATTATGTACATGAATTATATCTTATCGAACCATGAAATTATCTATCATGACTCACTAATATTGATAGTGTTAACTCATGAATATGAATCTATTACAGTTAACTCTCAATATGAGCCTAAAGTGGTTATACATAATTATGAGCCTACAAAGGTTAAGCCATGAGTATGAGCCTCAAAGGGCCAAACTATGAACATGAACGGAATAAAAATAATATTTTGGTCAAGAACTAATCAGATAAATAAGATTAAGTCATGAGCATAAGGGAGTTAGTTAGCTGACTGTGAAGGCATAGGTTGAAACGACGAATGTCCGAAACTATGTTTGCTGACATAGGATAGAGATTATTTCTCACGTTGGATGACTTTTTTTTTATCATGTGTACCGAAAAGGGGCTAACCATTGATACTTGCTAGCAAATTATGTCATGTCACGACATATGCCCGGCAAGGTGTGGGACGGCTTAACTGATTAGGCCGAGATCAGAATCTATGCGCGCTAACCATGGATACTTGCTAGCATATTATGTCATGTCACGACCTATGCCCGGCAAGGTGTAGGATGGCTTAACTGATCAGGCCGAGATCAGACTCCATGCGCTCACATGGTGGTTTATGACGGTTCACTACTTTCTCCCACAAATAATCAAAAGGAATTAAATCTACCTTAAATGGTCTATTATAAATTTAGTTTATACTCCCGTTCCTTTCCAGTTGTCTTAACTTACATTTGAATTTTATTGTCATTTCTAATCTCTTGGTATATTACCCTTCTAAAATGGTTTTGCATACCAATAAATTACACGTATTGACCGTCTTTGGCGCTATACCGTTTCATGATGTAGGTTCTGGATCTCAAGTCTGTAGTCAGGCGCATCACTAGGATTATCATCTTCTGCTATAGGTGAGCCTCCTTTCTACCTGGGGCAAATTTAGATATAGCAATTTCTCTATGTTCCTTTCAGTATCAGGGTATGCCGGGACCTATTTTCAATAATTATTGTTAGTCATTAGAGGCTTCACGGACTAGTTTCGTTGTCAAATAGATCTTGTAATTCTTAGTCTTATTTATTGTAACGCCCCGAGTCTGGTACCCCGGACGCTACACGGTGCTCACAATCTCGAAGGACCATAAGCTAACCCATGACTGATATATGTAACTGAGTACTGCATGATAGTAATACTGTAATAACAATATAACTAAGATAAATACGGAATATATGCCATAAGGTTCAATACTGCTACATAACTGGTAAAACGGTATAATAATACCAAAAGTAAAACATCTGTAATATTGGAAACTGTTGAACATCTAGTCTGAAAGCCTCTAACTGTCTGACTGAGGAGTTGATGGGACAAGACCCCCAACTAACTCCGGCTACTGAAAAAACTGACTAAAAATAATGAGAATAACCACGTCCTCAAACTATAAGGACTCACCACAAAGTCTGTTGCTGATGGGGTGGGCTACTAAGTAAGATTTGGAGCCCATGTATCTGAACCTATGGTATAAGACACCATAGCGCAAGAGAAAAGTATGTGTTAGTACGTGGAATGTACTGGTATGCAAAGTGAGGTAAGCTGAATACATGGGTTCATATGCATGAATAATACTAACTGAATAACATGAGTATAACTGAATGAAAGTACATGCATGGATACGTGAATTGAAACTGAGGTCATGAGGATTTTGAATACTGAGTTCTGAGTAATGATAACATGGATTTTTGATAACTGATATACTGATAACATGAGTTTTGATATCTGACATACTGATAACATGAGTGACTGTATCTGACAGTCTTGATTCTGATGGAACTAGCTGAGTTCCATACTGAGCTGAGTGACTGTATCTAACAGTCCTGATTTCTTTACTGTTGAACTGAATTCTATT